>NW_026919765.1:0-163359 GCF_032062105.1 Saccostrea cuccullata
TAGGACTCCACTCAGTTTGACCCGGTCATCCAGTCGGCTTCAGGCTAGGACATTTCCGCTAGGGCCCACTTTCCGCTAGGGCCCACTTCAGTCCACTTCCGGCCACTTCCGGTTAGCCCACTTCAGGCCACTTCCGGTTAGCCCACTTCCGGTTATGACGTCACTTCCGCGCTAGCGGGGAGGCTTATACTACTATCGGGATCGGCCAAAATATATAAAAATTAATTTCTCTAAAATTCGGCCTTTTAGTTTCAATTTCTTTTATAAAAATAATTAATGAACATGTTCTTCCCAGTTGTGACTGGGTTTAAGAAAATTTTAACCACAAATTTGAAATATATTTACAAATTATGTGTTTTATATTCATAAATGTTTTTTTATTTAAAAAATATTAATATCTATACGGCTTTTCTACACATATTTTATTAGATATTAATGTGATGGATTGATTTACAGCGAAAATTTTACAAGAAAGCATCTTATTTTGATGGAAATAATTTTTTTCATTTTCTTTGAAATAATACAAAAAAAATTCATATAAAATAATTGAGAGCAAATGTCGGCCTTTCAATGCTGAAACCATTATTTAAAATGGTTGACTCACAGGTCTATAAAATAAAAAAATGGTGTAGCATTCCTCCTTAAAGTACATGTATGGGTGTGTTACGACCAAATATTTCTGCTATATTGTCTTAAACTTGGTAAGACAAAGAGGAAAAATCACAGAGTCGACCTCCAATATGGCGGCCAACGGGAGGTAATTTTTGCTAAATTTAGCATCAAAATTTATCTTTCGATCGATTCGATCAACTTTTTTCAATCAAAAGATTTTTACTTAAGTAATGAATTTAATAGCTACCCAAGTTATCTGGACAACAAGGACGTTATATTTATTCTACTGTCGCCCTGAGCATATTTCCCAAAGAGTCCTGAAAAGTTTTGAAAATTCATGAATTTCCAATCATTACCATACATAACTCGAAAAATGTATCTGGAAGTTTTTGAAATATTTTGAAATTTGAAAAAAAAAATGGACCCGGACATTTTTTGGCTTGGAAAGCAGTGGAATTCTTTGAAAAAAATGGTTAAATGAGAAACATAGCCATTTTCTGTGCTGAAAAACTGGAAAATTACGTAGTTTTTTAACTGTTGACTAATAGTACAATAACATCGGGATCAAATTCGGGCTCAACCCAATACTGAAAACAGCTTGGCATAAGAAATAAAATGAATTTCTTTCAATTAGTTTGATTTTCTGTATATTCTATGGTAATTAAGATATATGTATGAATCACTTTGACGTTGCGCGAGGTGTTGGTTATATAATATCTAACTCTATATATCGCAAAGAAATATTTACTTTAAATTAAAAATAAAATCCTTTATGTTATCTAAAGTATTGATTATTCTTTAATTTTTCTTTTAAATAATTTAAAATAATTTTAACTATGATTAGGCGTTACTCAGTATTGTTCATTTACGGTGAAATTTCCGTGTCCGACGTTACATCAATTATTGTTCGCGCAACTTAAAGGTATGAAAAAATACAATAACTGTTCTTTGAATTAAATGATATTAAGGGAGCACAATAAAATATTTGCACTGTTTATAATATTGTTGAGTTTTTAACGTAATTGTATCAATTTGATGTATTTAGAGTGGATCTACAGTGCGTAAGTTAAATGATTAACAGTAAGAAATCGTTTCCTTACAATGACGATAGCCGAAATGGAGATGTGTTCCAGACATAAGTCCCAGACAAATATTAATTTTGGTGAATAATCTTTAGGTACATATATGTCTTAGATTAATGGAATTGATACATTTTATATTACTTTTCCAATGTAAAATATATAAAGAAGGCTTTCCTAAGTGTAGCCATTTTGTTATGCACGCACGAGTCACTGTATTGTTACTAAATATGTCTCAGTAACATATCAAAAATATATAAAATAATGTAAGATATAAAGCAATCATTATGTGGCTTGAAAAAACATTTAATGCTGCATTTACTAATTACACAATCTTTACAGTAATGGTCTACATGAAATAAACGCAAGCATTAATAAAAGTGTAGCCATTTTGTCACAGGAATGAAAAACGTCATTTTACGCAATGCGTACATATATCGTCGGGAGCGTAAAATTATTATCGCCGTGGGTTTTTTTCATGGAGGTCCGTTGTACCAGCTCACAGGTACTTGTGGACATGAAGGAATTTAAAAAGAGTTTAGAATTTTCGTGATAAACCAGATTTTCAATAATGGTGAAACGTCTCCATTCCTCCTTTTTTTCATCCCCTCAAAATATACTGAATTGATACTTATTTAATTCAAAATGACACCAGTTCCATTGAAACATAGTACAGTGAAACCTGTCTTATCCGACATGCCATGGGAAATTAAATTTATGTCGGATTAAACAGTGTGTCGGATTACTCAGTGTTGGCTATTTCTATCACATTGTCAAGTATGGCATTAGATCCAACATTATCAGTAAAAGGTACTTGGTTTATTGTGGCCTCCATAATTACTTCATATGAAAGATTTTTACATGAAGATGTGATTTTATTTCAATAATTAAATGACGTGGTACATTTCTATTTACAGTTTCAGACAATAAACAATGCTACGTATAGTTACAGTAACTGAGGTTTAGTGAAAAAATTGTCAATTGTGTCTGTTTTTGCTAAGTCGCTGTTTCATTAAAGTCTCTTCTGTCAGAGTTGCAAGATACTGAACGTATCTTTTGTCGGTGACCTGTCTTTCGGTGAGTTGTCTGGCACCGGAAAGCTTTCGAAATATCGGGCGTCCTTAGCAATTGCAAGTAAAACTGCACATTATCGTCCTTGAATTATAGGTGGCGCATGACACGTTTAAGTCCCAATCGCATCATCTCGGGTCTTTCCGTCAGAGGTCGGAAAAACAACCTCGAATGTATTAACATCACCGGATGTTAAAAATTTATACATTTCCTGTTTATTCAAGTATAGGATAGACGGAGTTAGAAGTCCCTTTTATGGTATTTTTTAGGTAATGTCATTACATTGAATAAAGCTTAACTCAATATTCCACAGATAAAAGGTCTCCATGCATTTCTTTCAAAGATCGTGAAAAAGGAGGGTTGTCATGGCGGCTACCATATACATTCGAGGTCGTTTTTCCGCTAGTCGGAAAGGCCCGAGAAGTTGCGATTGGTTTAAGTCCATGACTTTTCGTTCCTCCAATTTTAGAGAGTGCCAACGTAACTTCGACCTTGTATACCTTGCTTTTTTCATTAAATTTAATAGATATACTGGCCGATTATGGGTCGTGGGATTTATGCACGCTTAGAAAAGAGCTACGTAATGAAATGCTCGCATTTCCGGCCGCAAAAGAGAGTTGGTTGAGAGGTAATACTTGCGGAAAACTTCTTAACCATAATTTTCTCTGTTGAACACAGAATCGTGATTTTAAAAGACGTTATCGGTATCTGATATTCTTTGTTATTTCAAAAAAATTTCTCCAAAAGCATATTTTATGTGTCGTTAGTGAGATTAATTACAATTTAAACTGTCTACATTTTTTTATGCCAGTCTGAGTCAGTAATTGACACGTTCTTGTCAATCTGTATAAGGCGAAGCCAAATGCTATTTACGTTTTTTTTAATTTGAGTTTTGTTCATTTATTGTGTACATAAACAAAACACCTACAAACTTCAGCAAGAATCACTGACTACATTCTCAGATGTCCAATTGACCAAACGGGACTTTAAAATCACAGCTGGGACCCGTAATTGGCCAGCGGCTAATTATGGTATACCTACCTGGGTTTAACGAGCCGTGTAATTATGTCGGATAACACAGGTGAAACTGCAATGCAATTAATAGGCTGTATTTACAAAGAGGTGTCGGAATTCGGAATGTACAGTGGTCGGATTGTAAATATATTTTCTATATAAGTTATATAAAGATTTTTTTGGGAATAAAGATTTGCGTCGGAAGTGCCAGTGTGCCGGATTGCACAGTTGTCGGATTGGACAGTGGGCACTGTAATTATAAAAAAAATATTTCTCATTTCTTCTCTATACACCCAAAGTGCATGCGGACGCTATATATAGATGTGAAATACTTGTGATGATCTAACTGAAAAAAACATATATTGAAGGAGGTTAAAAGGGATTGCTACTTATATATTTTCTCCTTATAAGACAGACAGGTGAGAAAAATAAAGAAAGAGAGATATTCACTGAGTGCCTTTGGCAAGATTTAAAATATAATTCAAAATATTTCAAAAAAGAAAGTTCACACACTGAAAATTACGATTATGTGTCATTTTATTTTTTTTATATACTTTTGAAAAATAAAATTCATAAAGATCTAAAAGACGCTTGTTTAAGGTTCAAAACGTTATAACAACGTTATGACTTTTTAACGTTATTTTAACAATGACTCTAATTCTTGGCCAAATTATTCGATTATAACCTGGTTTGGGTCAGTTTACGCTTTATAATCCTCGAAGCGGATTATAAAAAAGCGTTAACCGACCCAAACCAGGTTATTATGGAATAATGTTGCCAACAATTAGAGTCATTCCTTATAATTTAATTTTTAATTAATTAAACAACTGTGAATGTAAAATTGTGGTGCTTTTTATGAGTTCAAATAATACATCCCTATTAACGGAAGTGAATTAAAACAAGGGGACATAATAACTGATACACAGCCCTAGCAGCCATGATGTTTGTTTACACGAGGTAAGAGCGAGCTTCTGTTTGAAGTTAAAAGTACATTTATTAAATGTAGAATTTTCCATAAACATATGAATCAGCTGGTTGTCAAGGGGGTGTGTCTCCATACCAAACCAGTTTATTACGTTTTATTCTTGTGTTCCGTTTTGGAAATCAACCAATGAGAGACCAGAATATAACTAAAATTAAATTATTTTGAGGTAACGTCAATGTGTACCAACACCGTGCGCAACGTCTATACGTTTACTCTAAATATACAATAAACATGGCATCAAATATTTTTATATTAATCTTTACTGTTTGTGTATGCCTTCATAAATTTGAAAAAAAAATATAGAAAAGGCCTAATGTAGATTTACTTTCTAAATACGAAAAACAGTTATTTTTTACAAAACGCCGAAATTCAAAAATATCGAATCAACGAATGGGTGTTGCAAAAACGCGGAACGGAAAATGGAACGGAAAGCGGAACGGAACGGAAAACGGAATACAGTAAAACTCGGTTAGTACGAACACGGATATTGCAAATTAAAGGATGTAGCTTATATGGATATAACGAATTACGGAGATAGCGAAGTAATTTCTTTGGTCCCAGTGACTTCGTTATAACCGAGTTTTACTGTATACTATTTTATATTAAATCAGGTAAAATATACCATTTTAATCGTAAACGATCTTTTTCATTCATATTAAATCCCCTATTATTTAAAAACAGGTTGTTAAGTCATGTTCAGTCACTTAATCACGAAAATTGCTGACATAGCAGTCACGTAGAATCGAATTTGAAATTTGCGAGGGGGGGGGGTGGGGCAAACTTACTTGAAACATAGGCCAAATGCACTTTAGGTTTATGCTTAAAAAGCGTTTGAAAAGCGAAAAAGATAAAATAGATTTTTGTTCGAAGAAGGGGCGGGATACGTTTTAAGTCTAACATCTATCAGTACTTTTTAAAGGTACTTGGACACAGATTTGAAGTTATTATTTTCTCTATAATATCACGATTTATATATTTTAATAGCATTTTACAAAAATATTAATTAAAAATCTTATTTCGTTTAAAAGATATTCAAATTTCAAATTTTTCGGCGGGTTTGATTGAGACATCCTTGCACTCTCACAAATTTAATTTTATTCTTAATCCTGAGGAAAAATGGCAATCTCGTTTTGTATAAATGAAAAATATTAATACTGTAATCCAGAAAATTCAGAGTAGACATGTTCGAAAGCAAAACAGACACACAATATATTGTCCGTCCGTGCAGTTGTGGTAAGCAGACTGTGACGATATAACGCACCCGGTGAATTCTAAATATAAACAATAACAGAACTCGAGCCCTGTTTACAAAAACTGTGTACATAACACGAGTGTGCTCGGTTTGCTAAACTCTGTACGCATCTCTTAGTTCGGAATGACGATACTTGTGAAGATGTTTTGCTTTCTAACATTTCTACTCTGAATAAAATTACTTTTCTTGATAAAAGTTTTAATATTTCTCATTAATACACATCAAAATTACCACTTTTCCTGAGGATTAAGAATAAAGTTAAAATTTGTGAAAGTGCAAGGATGTGTCAATCAAAGCCGCCAAAAAAATTCAAGTTTTAATAACTTTTAAATGAAATAAGATTTTTAATTAATTTTTGTGTGAAATGCTATTAAAATATATAATTCGTGATATTATACAGAAAAGATGAGAAAATATTAACTTCAAATCTGTGTGTAAGTACCTTTAAAGCAATCTTACGACATGAATTTCGTTTACAAAAACATTTGGTTTTGAATTTTTCAATTTCAAGTAAAAAGGTTTGAAGCCATTGTCAACAGGGGAAAGTCGGAGCTTTTTGGGGTAGTTTTTCAGACCTTTCCAAAGAACGGAAAAATGAATTCAAATGTTTCACCATTCATATCCACCCTGCCCTCAACCTTACACATGCACACATGCATGTTCCACATAGAAACAATAACTCATTGAATGTAAAGATGCTATATTTTTACACAGAAAAGTTCAAAGAATAAATGAACGTTACGTGTTGGAGGTTTTTTTCTGAGCTTGTCAGAATATTTTGCTCTAATCGTAATCTTAGGAAATTTAAAAAAAACATTTTCTTTGAAATTCTCTTTAAACATGGTTTTCTATTCAAATGTTTATGAAAACCTCCACAATTCGTTTAAAAGAAGTAGTAATTAAAAGTACAAAAAGGTATTGATCTGTCCATCATGGGTTATGGTCAATCACCATTACTGTCATGTCCTCCCATTTGTGACCCTCAAGGTTGAAATGTTCCCCAACGGGTTCATTGAGTTTTTTGGTCCTAATGGTCGCGCGGTGGTTATTAACTCTCCTGCGGAGATCTCCTGTTTCACCAATATACTGTTTGGAGCAAACCTTGCAACTGATGAGATAAATGCAGTTGTCAGTCTGACAGGACAAATTCCCTTGTATTTTGTAGCTGCGGCCTGTAACAGGGCTGCTAAAACTGTTTGTGTCAGTGCTGTGCTTACAAAGAAGACATCTTCTGTCAGAGCAAGTTTTAAAGCCCCCGTTAGGTAATGGGTTGTCCAGTCTGGTTCTTACTACCATATCTTTTAGGTTCCTTGGGCGTCTGTATGCAGCCAGTGGGGGTTCCTTAAAGACCTCTGCCATTCGTTTGTTTGAATGGAGAATTGGTAGGTTTTTTTTAAGGATACCGCTAAGGTTCTTAAGGACGGGATGGTATGTGGTTACCAGAGGGACCCTGCCGCTATTGTCTTTCTCCTTGTAGCGTAATAGGTTTTGCCTGTCATGTCCCGCCATCTCAGCAATAGCTGTTTGTACGGTGCGGGCATTGCAGCCTCTTTTGCATAAGTGGGACTTAAGAAGACCACTTTGCTCCTGATATAAGGCAGGGGAACAGATGCGTCGAATTCTGGTGGCTAGACCCTTAGGCACTCCCTTAAAAGTGTGTGGGGGATGACAGCTAGTGGGCATAAGATATAGGTGGGAGTCTGTGGGTTTGGTGTGGAGACTGAATTCGATTTCACCGTCAATCAGGGTAGATGTAGTATCTAGGAATACGTTTTTCGAATTAGATACGTCTACTGTAAATTTGATTGACTGATGAAAGGTGTTGGCAAACGTAATGAATGCCTCGAGGCTCTCGCGACATTCCACCCACTTCATCTCTATATCGTCTATGAAACGCAACCAGCTATGGGGCCTAAATGGTGCCTGAAGTAACAAGTTGCGTTCCAGTCTGCCCATGAAGACATTGGCATAAGACGGTGCCATTTTCGTTTAAAGATAATTCAACATTCAAACTTCTAAAGAAAGAACACCAAAAATCTATAAAAACTGAACACCGGGTCACCAATTTACAGACCTACTTAGAGTGTGACATTATACCAAAAGGCTTTCAGATAAATGTTACACCTAACATAGGGCCAATCTCCAAACGTTTCCAGGAACGCTGGGACGTTATTACAAGAAGATGTTCTAAACAATTGATGTTACTTTGTCTTTCTTGGGATATCCACAAGTTAGGACAATTGAAGGGTGAGATCAAGTCTTTAGAATCATCCCTCAACGATATTATGTCCCAGGCCGATCTTGACGAAGCCCATAATATTATAGACACCTATAATATGGCCCTAACCAACAAAGTCAACAAGAGTCAAAAAAAGAAATTTCTCCGCGACAGTGTTCCACAGTCTTGGAACAACTTGTCAGAGGTCAGAGTTAACAAAACACGTAAACCCCACTCGAGACGCTTCAAACGCATTAAGACAATCGCGAGGGACGGACCCATACAAACTCCTGACGTCTGCCCAGTGCTCAATACATCTATTGCTCCTCTCTCCGAATCGGAGACCTCACTCCTCTCTAAGGGGCTAAATTTCTGCCCCACGCCACATGAGGTCGAAGAAAAACAAGTCAGAGAGGACACCCGAGCATTCTTCCGGAGACTTCGTTTGAAGGAGCACTTCTCCAGAAAAGACTCCGAAGCAAATTCATACGACTCTTCCAAGCCAGATTTACACGACCTACAGGAACACAAACTCTATAAGCCCAAGAGTGCTTAGGAACCTACGCCGGGCAAGTGCAGCGCGCTTGAGTCGTATATTGACGCCGTTGAGTTAGAAATAGAGAAGCTCCTTTCAACGCCAGACAAAACTCCCGACAATTTGAGTAAGGAAGAGAGATCTGCCTTACAATCATCAAAAAATCGGTATGACATTGTAATTAAGAAAGCAGACAAAGGCTCTACAGTTGTAGTAATGGATAAAGAGACTTATATGGCGGAGGCCCAAAAACAACTCTCAGACGAACGTTTCTATAAGAAACTGGACTCTGACCCTACTAAAGAATTCTCCACCGCCATTACCAAAACTCTTGACGATATGTTTGAGAAAAATGAGATTGGTATCAACGTCTATGAGACTTTAAATCCTATTCACTGTAGACCAGGACAATTCTATCTGCTTCCTAAAATACACAAAGAAGGCATGCCAGGTCGCCCCATAGTCAGCGCAATTGGACACCCCACGGAGAAAATTTCTGAATACATTGATTTACATCTCCGTCCACACGTAGAGAGTTTGCCATCCTATCTTAAGGACACCACTCTACTGGCCTCCCAGATCATACCCTCTTCGTGACTATGGACGTCACATCTTTGTACACCAATATTCCGCACGATGAGGGTATCGAAGCCTGTAGAGAAGTCTGGGATAGTAGATCCATACCAGTTCCTTCTACCGAGTCCCTTGCTTAGCTCCTTGGACATGTTCTCAAGTTCAACAACTTCATGTTTAATGGAGAACATTACCTGCAAGTTAATGGCACTGCTATGGGTACGAAAATTGCACCGTCTTATGCCAATGTCTTCATGGGCAGACTGGAACGCAACTTGTTACTTCAAGCACCATTTAGGCCCCATAGCTGGTTGCGTTTCATTGACGATATAGAGATGAAGTGGGTGGAATGTCGCGAGAGCCTCGAGGCATTCATTACGTTTGCCAACACCTTTCATCAGTCAATCAAATTTACAGTAGACGTATCTAATTCGAAAAACGTATTCCTAGATACTACATCTACCCTGATTGACGGTGAAATCGAATTCAGTCTCCACACCAAACCCACAGACTCCCACCTATATCTTATGCCCACTAGCTGTCATCCCCCAGTCACTTTTAAGGGAGTGCCTAAGGGTCTAGCCACCAGAATTCGACGCATCTGTTCCTCCCCTGCCTTATATCAGGAGCAAAGTGGTCTTCTTAAGTCCCACTTATGCAAAAGAGGCTGCAATGCCCGCACCGTACAAACAGCTATTGATGAGATGGCGGGACATGACAGGCAAAACCTATTACGCTACAAGGAGAAAGACAATAGCGGCAGGGTCCCTCTGGTAACCACATACCATCCCGTCCTTAAGAACCTTAGCGGTATCCTTAAAAAAAAACCTTCCAATTCTCCATTCAAACAAACGAATGGCAGAGGTCTTTAAGGAACCCCCACTGGCTGCATACAGACGCCCAAGGAACCTAAAGGACATGGTAGTAAGAACCAGACTGGACAACCCATTACCTAACGGGGGCTTTAAAACTTGCTCTGACAGAAGATGTCTTCTTTGTAAGCACAGCACTGACACAAACAGTTTTAGCAGCCCTGTTACAGGCCGCAGCTACAAAATACTAGGGAATTTGTCCTGTCAGACTGACAACTGCATTTATCTCATCAGTTGCAAGGTTTGCTCCAAACAGTATATTGGTGAAACAGGAGATCTCCACAGGAGAGTTAATAACCACCGCTCGACCATAAGGACCAAAAAACTCAATGAACCCGTTGGGGAACATTTCAACCTTGAGGGCCACAAATGGGAGGACATGACAGTAATGGTGATTGAACATAACCCATGATGGACAGATGCTCAGAGAAAAAGCAAAGAAAAGTTCTGGATGCACAGATTGAAGTCATTCCGCCCTAATGGCATTAACAAACTGAATGACTTCAACAGAATGAACGTAAACTAGACCCAATTCCTGATGATACTAAACAAGATTATTCTCTCAATTAAGTGTTAACTCTACAGTTTATTTGCATCACCAACTCTCGGACAACCCACAAAACTATTTATTTTTTACGCTTTTGTTAAAAAATTTTTCCCGGTAATAAATCCTTAAATATTTCTAAATTTATAATGGATCATAATTCATATGTTTAAATACCCCTGCCATATTATTTTTCTTTGATTATTCTTTATTAAGTAAAGTTATGCCATTTTGAGAGAATGAAACAGTGTACGATTTACTAATTGTTGTATTCATTAGCATAATTAATTCGTTCAATTATCACAAAACTATTTATTGTTTACGCTTTTGTTTAAAAAAAATTTTCCCGGTAATTAATCCTTAAATATTTCCAAATTTATAATGGATCATAATTCATATTTTTTTTAAATATCCCTGCTATATTATTTTTTTGGATTATTCTTTATTAAGTATAGTTACGCCATTTCGAGGTAATGAAATAATGTACGATTTACTGATTATCGTAATTAATTAGCATAATTAATTCGTTGAATTATGTAAATCGCACTTTACCCGAGTATACCCGATAGACCGGACGCATTTCACAGCGGTCCAGATTTCTTTCTCTATTACTGTTCTTAATATTTCCAATTCAACGTGTAATTATGTAAATATCTAGTGTTTAGTAGTTTAGTAGTAGTGCTAGTTCTTTTAATTTCTCTTTTCCCTTTGTTTTTATGACTTTTTGATTTTTTTCTTTGTCCTGAGGAAGGAACAGGACGTCCCGAAAATTTGACAATTTTTATTGTTCGTGTCGTTGGTCATTTTAGTGCTTTATATATATATATATATATATATATATATATATATATATATATATATATATATATATATATATATATATATGTTCAAAAAATTATTTTTCCTTGGTATAGGGCTACATATATATATATATATATATATATATATATATATATATATATATATATATATATATATATATATATATATATATATATATATATATATATATATAGGTGAATCTTTTTTTATCGTTAATTTAACCAAGGAGATCCTCCAGTAATCATATTTCTTGGATATTTTTTTTATAACCTTTGATTAAAAATACTTTGAAGTTTCAATGAGAAACCTGCATTTCAAACGGAAGTGTGCCTATTTTGTACATCTGAGAGGTATATGCAATATTTGTCTAAAAAACAGTCTAAAAGAAACAGTGAAGTTTTGATTTTGCAAATATAAATTTGATCTATGAAAAATTTTGATGTAATCAATTTTTGGAATTTTAATAAATTTTGGTACTTATACAGTTTTCATTGTATTTTCCTGGAATTCCACGGTATTTTTAAATTTTACAAATAAACTGGAATTCCAGATTTCCTCCACAAATTTCTATTCTGGCATTGTTCTGCTATTTTCCAAGCTAGTTTTCAAATTCAATACCATTCTGGAAAAAAATTCCGTCCAAATACTCTCAAGAATTCCTGTAATTCTGTTGAACAAAATTTACGGGGAATTCCATGGAATTTTTTATAAAATTCAACGGATCATGCGGAAAATCTACATTAGGGACGTTCTTAAATACGACTGATTGTTTATCTAAAATGAAACGAATTTGGTAACTTTCTTGCGATTACGCTGTTCGATTCAGCACCATAGTGTAAATTTGTTTACCTGTGCATAGAATGAATTACAGTCTAAAAGAAACAGTGAAGTTTTGATTTTGCAAATATAAATTTGATCTGTGAAAAATTTTGATGTAATCAATTTTTTGAATTTTAATGAATTTTTGTACTTATACAGTTTTCATTGTATTTTCCTGGAATTCCACGGTATTTTTAAATTTTACAAATAAACTGGAATTCCAGATTTCCTCCACAAATTTCTATTCTGGCATTGTTCTGCTATTTTCCAAGCTAGTTTTCAAATTCAATACCATTCTGGAAAAAAATTCCGTCCAAATACTCTCAAGAATTCCTGTAATTCTGTTGAACAAAATTTACGGGGAATTCCATGGAATTTTTTATAAAATTCAACGGATCATGCGGAAAATCTACTGTAGGGACGTTCTTAAATACGACTGATTGTTTATCTAAAATGAAACGAATTTGGTAACTTTCTTGCGATTACGCTGTTCGATTCAGCACCATAGTGTAAATTTGTTTACCTGTGCATAGAATGAAAAACAGTCTAAAAGAAACAGTGAAATTTTGATTTTGCAAATATAAATTTGATCTGTGAAAAATTTTGATGTAATCAATTTTTTGAATTTTAATAAATTTTGGTACTTATACAGTTTTCATTGTTTTTTCCTGGAATTCCACGGTATTTCTAAATTTTACAAATAAACTGGAATTCCAGATTTCCTCCACAAATTTCTATTCTGGCATTGTTCTGCTATTTTCCAAGCTAGTTTTCAAATTCAATACCATTCTGGAAAAAAAATCCGTCCAAATACTCTCAAGAATTCCTGTAATTCTGTTGAACAAAATTTACGGGGATTTCCATGGAATTTTTTATAGAATTCAACGGATCATGCGGAAAATCTACATTAGGGACGTTCTTAAATACGACTGATTGTTTATCTAAAATGAAACGAATTTGGTAACTTTCTTGCGATTACGCTGTTCGATTCAGCACCAGAGTGTAAATTTGTTTACCTGTGCATAGAATGAAAACGATTTGAGTATTTGTTGCATTAAAAATAACCTTTTATTAATTCAAAAATGTAACACATATCGAATATTTTTTATTAATATACAATAACAAAATCAATTCTCTATTTACTTTTATGGCGTAGGCAGGTCCCTGAAACAGCCCTGTTTTTCTATAAAAACCGACATTCATAAGCTTTTTTATGAAATGTGCACGTGTGTAGACTACAAAACTCGAAGCAAGCAACGATGTGGTCTAAAACGTATTTCAATCTAAGTCAAATATATATATTTCAGCTGCACAGGATTGATACGTGATTCTTATCTAATAATTTTTATGACGTTTGTGATTTATTGTAGAATAATGTTCGCAGCATTTCTTTGATCTTGGCAATAAGCGTAGTAGAATTATTGTTAATGTTTAATATTTAGATTTTAAGTAACAAATTAAGATATATTTATATAATTATACGCACATAAACATAATTTGTTGAAATATCATCCCTTTTTTTAGATTTGTTTCAATTAAAGGAAATTGTTCAAGATATTCTCATCAAAATTCATACACCACAACAAATTTTCTTGGTAATTATATTCGGCTTGGCAATCATATCTTATGGACGTATTTCTAGTTTTTCAAATTATGATCTCCGTTATCTTTTTTTTTATTAAACATGTTTAAATGCTCTCACTGATTCTCAAAACATCCTTTAGTTAAATGTGATGCCTCAAACCGTGATTATTTTAAAGATGATTTTACTTTGTATTTTCATGTTCGTGGCAAATATGGACGACAATAATCACCCCAACAATGTACGGGGTCATGGTTTCTACAAACTTTTATGTACACTTCTTTAAAATGTGTCCATATAAACAATGCTCTTGCTGTTTTTTTTTAAAGAAATTTTGATTATCTGGTTTTTTTTTATCTTCATCATTCATTGAGACTTAACCCTACCCTATTAGGTCATGCTTCGAAATACTGGAATACTAGTATATCTGTAGGGCATGATGCCCGCCAAATGTGTATTACCAATTAAAGTGAATTATAGAATTATTTTGAAATTTTCTTTGGTAAGCCCAATATGAAGAAGTGTTCATTTAAAGTCACAAACATTAGTGCAGGTATTACTGTCTCATCTTAGCATCTGATTATAAAATGGTACTGCACTGAGACATTCATCAAATATAGATATACTTGCAATGGTGTTGTTTAATAAACCAAAGATATTGAATATTTAATTTAGTTTTTTTTTACATTCGTCACGGGCATCTATTGCAGGAGGTACAAGATTATCCATCTGTGAGATTTACAGTTTCAAAATGCAAAACATTTGCTGGAATGAATATAGAAGATCGTTTTGAAGGAGGTATTTGTTTAAAAGTAACATAATTATAGTAGATGAATTCCTATATTGCTATAGCATTTACATAATGCATAAGTGCAATTCATCTAGATTACTGTATTCAAACAAAAACACCAAATATTTAGAAGCTTTTAAAGCATTAGATACCAAGAAGGATAATTTTTTCTATACGCCAAGCTAAATACCTTTTTCTGACAAGAAGTGATTTTTTTTATTTCAATTACATTTTAGATAGATATGTATTTGCTAAAAATATAATGAATAATTTTTGCAGCGATATTAAGAAACATTTTCTGACTTTACATAAATTCTGTTTAAATTAAGCACGAATTCCTCTTGAGCGAAAAATTTAAGGATATGTTACACACTGTATCTGTGTATTCCATTCCTTTATCGATGATATATATCCTGGTTAGCCTAAAATAATAGATAACACAGCAATTTAAAAAGGCGGTAATGATAATCTAACAACCAAGCTCTATGATGAATGGGATGACTAACTTTTCTATCGTCAACTTCCATTACTTATGCAGCAATACACCTTCGTTACCTGCATATGGTGTTTACATCTCGCAGTTGATTCAATACACAGGAGCAGATTCTACTTATGAACAATTTCTAAAACGAGGTAAATTATTAGCAATCAAGTTGAAGAAATAAAATTTATGTAGTCTCCTTTTAAGTCACCATTTCGTAAGCTCTATGGTCGAAGCAATGACATTGTCAGCAAATACAATTGCTGACTGATATTTTTCAAACTAATTGTTATTCCACAATTTATACACTGAATTGACGACGAATTTTTAGTTATTACTCGAACATGACAAGGAGCACATGGCGGGTGTGACCGTTCAGCAGGAGATGCTCACTCCTCCATGGCACTTGATTTCACCTCTGATGTTTAAGAAGTCCGTACTTGCTCTGGTCTTGTTTTATGGACTTTCGATTTTGAAAACTGTTTATTATTTCCATATGTTTCATGATAACACGAAAATATTTCGATATTTTCCAATGGTTTAATTTATTATTTTTCGACAATTTTTTTTTTTTGGGGGGGGGGGGGGGGGATTTGTAAATTATGCATCAGACTTACTTTCGATACCATACCAAGGAATGTTGTTTTATTTGAAATATGGACGCCTTTATAGAAATGAAGACTTTGTCAAGTATAATAACGAACACAAACCGACGCTAAAAAATCAAAACTTCACATAATTCAAACAATCATACATAAATATTCATAGCACTGGTATCAATTTACTTTTTTTACATCTTCAAAATTAGTTATAATTATTCGGAATTTGCCAAACGACGGCTGTATATGGATAAAGGTCCATTTACGTCAAAGTAAAAAAAAAAAACCAGTATGAATGGATATTTTGCAAAATGTTATACGTATATAAAACAAATAGTTTCTTAAAATTCGTAGTTAAAGTTAAAATTGGACAAAGAGTGGTTAGAGGAAAAGACTGGAAGTATGATGACGCAGATGGAGGGGAAGGAAATATTGGAACTGTGATGTTTGTTAACCATGAGAAAGAAATGGTTATAGTTCAATGGGATTCTCAAGAAAAACGGTCAAACTACCGGATAGGAAAAGATAAAAAATTTGATTTGAGACTGTTTGACAACGCTCAGACAGGTAAGTTAGGTTTTCAATATTTTTTTTACATTATATAATATTTGTTGGTGACTGCAAATAAACCTAACAAAAAACGACGAATTTTTTCAAATATAAGTAATGAACATAATTCTCTCAGGTGCAAAACACCGAAATTATACATGTGACGAATGTTATACATCACCAATATATGGAATGAAATGGAAATGTCGACAGTGCGAAAACTTTGATCTTTGTTCCGACTGCTACATGAGTAATGAGGATGATTTGTCTCATGTATTTGAACGGAAACTGGAAGAAGATTCCATAAGGTAAATTTTCTTTCAATTCACATTGTATGTAGAAAAAATATCTATAAATGTTCACTCTAAGGATATGTTTTTAATACTAGTATACGAAAATATATGGAATTAACTAAATAGAGTTAAATTGAATGTTAACATATTATGAAGACACAAAAATAGCAATCCTTTAAACGCTAGACCTTTTTTGACGTCAACGCATATATAAGATATGGATCGGAGGTACATGTATAAAACAACTCGTCAGAGTTATGGAATTATGATTCTTTATTAGTCATTTTTAGAAAACTAGATCATTGGTCTACCAAATCTTTTCTTTTTCACTTAGCACTGAATTGTATGTAAAAAAATAACTTAATTTCTTGTCATTAATTTCCCTTATGTACTATTCTTACACTTGTATTCATTGTCTATTAACTTATTGTCCCGTGAGGATCCGGGTTAGAATAGGTCCTCAGTACCCCCTTCCTTGTCGTAAAAGGTGACTAGATGGGACGGTCTTTCGGATGAGACCGTATAAACTGAGGCCCCGTGTCACATCAGGTGTGGCACGATAAAGATCCCTGATGCCTAGCATAGACCTAAATTTGCGGCCCTTCACCGGCAATGGTGACGTCTTCATATCGGTGAAATATTCTGGAGAGGGGCTTTAAACAGTATACAATCAATCAATAAATCTATAACCTTATTCAATGAAATTACACAAAATCATGCTCTAAGTATTAACACTTTTTTAAACTTGGCAGAATACTGACACACAAGTTGATACTTAGAAACTTTGAACAAATGCTTTCAAATCTAACATTTCATAGAGTCATTCATGTACCTTGTCTGACCTTTCCTACACTTTTTAGAGTCTAATATAGCTAGGAAATATTCTGTTCCTGACCGGTAAATAAAAAAAAAACTGTGGTTGGGACTAGTCGATAAGAATCTTCTTGACAACTGATCCCACTTCTGAAATTCTCGGGGTGTGCTGTATGCTATGTGCAAAGATTTATCTTTGTTCTTGTTCTCTTCATCGTCATCTGTTACAATACCACATATTGTTTATTTATCAACAATATTAAGAGATATTTAAGGAGAAAAAGAATAGTATTAAAGCTTTTAAGACCAATAAATTATTCTTTTAAATAAGCATACGTTAGATACATAATGAAAATTTGTGCTTTTGAAACACTTTTGTCCCAGTTAGGCAGTATGCGGAGAGGGTTGCCGTCTTTCAGTTGCAAGTCATACTCAGAAAAAGTTTTGTCTCTAGTATATATGTAAAAAAAATTGTAAGTTATTTGAATTCATCAAAGTTAAACTATTTCTCCAAAAAGTACCAATCGCGATTGTTTTCATCTAAGAGGGAACAGGACCTTTACCTTAAAAAATTCCTGTCAATGAATTTTTTTCGTATTTTTCATATTGCTAATTTGATATGTATTTAACATTTTAAAACGGTCCTGTCATGGGATTTCTTGACTTATTTAAAAGATATCGCCCTGTTAAAAGTTTGTATGGAGTTTACCCGGTAGATACTTCATGTTTACAGGCCCATTACGGGGTCCATAATTCGAAATTTTACGCCCATATGATAAATATGATGGATAACACTATATACTCAAATATTTCAGAATATTCATAGTGTTTAAATTATCTGAAAGCAATGGTTTTAATTTTTTATAGTATTTGGGTTGGATAATTTCTGCAATTTTCAAGGCATATTCAACGACAAAAACCTCATTTGGAAAAAAAATAATGTGAATAAACATTTCTAAATTTACGATTGAATGTCAGTCCTTCATCGTATTTATTTACTGCAGAAATATAACAGGGTAAGGCCTACCTCAATATCGCACATGACATCGTTAAATTAGACGTAAGCATAATAAAAACGCCTCACGTTTGCATTTTCTGAGTGGAGGAAATCATTGTGATGTCACACAAAAACATAAATATTCAAAATTATCTAAGTAGAGAAAATCTCTGCTACTAAACACGAAAAAATATTATTATCTAATAAAATCTGCTTCAGAAATTTATCACGATAACTTGACTGTGACCTGTTTAAAATGAAATAAAGCTGATCATGACGGGTGTGTGTGCTTGATCTCGCTGCCCTGAGAATTCAAACACTACGTCACGTCTATGACGTCACTGACGTCAGACTGCAGAGTAAAGAGAAACAAATGTGTGGATTGAGCAACTTTTTAATATCTAAATATGACAAGATCTTTAAAACATTTTTCAATAATAATTTCTATAATAATATGAAAAAAAAACAATTTAAGAATTTAGAATATAATTGCACAATAACTGTTGATTTTAATCACAATTAAAATGTAAATAATCAGCGATTATGACGTTTTATGTCTTTTTAGTCAGATGACATGTTCCTTGTCTCCCCTTAAAGAATCATGAGATTGATTCAAAGTTGGTATAAAGATTTAGACGTTTTAAAAATATTATAACCAGTCACGATGTGTTTAATTTCGTGGAAAATTGATAAAGCACAACCCAAGAAAAATGAAAACCAATCATTTGCCAATATGCAGTATGAGAGGTCTATGACTAACCGTTCAAAGGTTACGATCATGTTTTATGTGAAGCATGAAGTCCTAACTCTAGTTGGCTCAATCTTCTGTAGGTCATACTAGTATTAATTCTAAGATGTTAAATTTATCGATTTTTCAAAAATATCGATCGTGATAGTTTTAATTGCACGCTGCAAGAAGTAAATCTTCTAATTGGCATAGGCATTTAATAATTTTAAAAAATAATGATAGCATTCGTGATTGATTAAATTTGGCGGAGAAATGATGAATAGTTAACAAAATCAATTTTAAAGATCGTTATTATTTGGCAATCTACTGTATTTAAGCTTTGGTTAATGCAAGGTTAAAGTTAAGAAAACAGGAAAAAAGGTCAAGATTTCAAATGCATAAGGTAAATGTTGAAAAGGTATCCCAATTTTGCTTTATGCAGACGTATAAGACAACTATCTCATATATAAGTAAGGACGTCGCTTATTATAGTTCATCTAGACACCTTTCGGTATTCAGGATAATGAAATTGTGTTACTGTGTTTAACACTTTGCTCAGGGATAGAAGCCTCAACAAATACAAAAGGAATGTTCAATTATGAACTATGAATTATGAATAATTATTACCAACTTTGAATCAATATAATGATTCTTTAAGGTGAGACAGGGAACATGTCATCTGACTAAAAAGACATATAACGTCATAATCGCTGATTATATACATTTTTATTGTGGATAAAATAAACAGTTATTGTGTAATTATATTCTAAATTCTTAAATTGTTTTTTTTCATATTATTATAGAAATTATTATTGAAAAATGTTTTAAAGATCTTGTCATATTTAGATGTTAAAAAGTTGCTCAATCCACACATTTGTTTTTCTTTACTCTGCATTTGCAATTATGAACATAATTTTTTTTCTGAATTACAAAAATGTATAATTGAAATTTCTGACGTTTTTAATGTTTTTTGCCTGGAAAAAATCAAAACCTGTGTTTCTGTTTGCTACTGGAGAAGACTTATTCACGTCGAACAGACTGGCTATAGCATATTATCAAACTGTCGTTATTCGTTTTCATTTCGTTCATTTTGAAATTTCTTCATAAAATGCTTTCTTTGGTTGTTACTTCAGGAGCTCATGTCGTAATTGCTGCAGAAAAAAATAACTCTCGTTAGTGTGTTATGTGAGTTTTGTCTCCAACAGCTTCAACGTTATTTCCCGTACTAACGAACAAAGAGAGCATTTTAATGTTTATATTTGTATCTGTATCAAAAATCACTCAAAGTGAATTAAATTTGATTAAATATTGTATTTAAGAGAAATATGTAATTGTATTCATAAGTGAACATGGTGAAGGAACAGTAATTGTTCAAGAAATATACGCATGTGTGCAGCACAGTTTAGGTTACAGTAAGGAGACGGGGCTGTTTTGAATACTTTAAATATTCGACAGAGTCAAAATGAATTTGAACTACCTTATATATATTTTGGATTCCGAAACTACATAAGAATCCTTACAAACAGATACATTGCAGGTTCCAATAAGTGTTCAGCCAAGCCTCTTTCGGTACTTCTCACTAAAATATTGACAGTAGTGAAAGAAAAACTTCAAGAGTACTGTACAACTATATATTCAAGAAGTGGTGTGAATCAGATGTGGATACTTAAAAATTCTAAAGAACTTTTGGACAATTTGAAATCACAAGACTTTACAAAAATCTACAGCTTAAAAACTTTATACACAGGAATTCCCCATGACAAATTAAAATCCAGGCTTTTTGATATCATTGACAGCTGCTTCTTCTACAAAAATGGAACTTACTAACCTCGTCATTGGTCACTTGAAAAATTATTTTGTTTAAACAGCTTCTGATTGCACACATAATTACTCTGAAGTTGAGATCAAGAAGACGCTTAAGTTTCTGTTTGACAATATCTCTGTGGTTTTTGGAGACCAGGTATTCCAACAATCTATTGGAATTCCCATGGGAATAAATTGCGCTCCGTTATAAGCAGACTTATTTTTATATATATGAAGCAGAATTTATGCAACATCATATGCGTGAAAAGAAGAAAACGCTTGCTGTGGCCTTCAACTATACATTTAGATATATCGACGACGTATTGTCAATTAATAATGATGATTTCCATTCCTACGTCAAATATGATATATCCTGGGGTGAGCTTGAGATAAAAGATACCACAGAGTCCAACACGTCTGATTCATACTTGGATATTTTCCTTGAAAAGGAAACTAATGGTAATCACCTCCATACGGAGTATATATATCTCAGTTGATTCGATACGCAAGAGCATGCTCTACGTATGAACAATTTCTTAAACGAGGTAAATTATTGACAAGCAAGTTGATGAAACAAGAATATCAACAGTCTCGTTTAAAGTCATCATTTCGTAAATTCTATGATCGATACATTTACCTTGTCAGCCAATACAATTTATAATTGAATGAAATGCTGACTGACATTTTTCATACCAATTGTCAGTCCATGATTTATACACTGAATTAACGACGGATGTTTTCCGTTATTTCCTGATTATGAAAACGAGCACACGGCGGGTGTGACCGGTCGGCAGGGGATGCTCACTCCTCCATGGCACCTGATCCCACCTCTGATGTTTCGGAGGTCTGTGTTTGCTCTGCTCTTATTTTGTATATTGTTTAATGGACGTTGAGATTGAATGCTGTTCGTTATTTCCATATCCTTCCTGTACGGGAAATGTTTACTATGACATCACATATAATATAATGTCTTCTAAATACCACAAAATGAAATTATTTGCCACTTCAAACAGCTGGATAGCTGTATACTACATACAAACTAACCATAACATGCAGTTTTGTCGTTTGTTAAATTCCACACAACAGTATTTAAACGATTCATCGATCATAATGCACTTGTCAATGTGACCTCATCTTGCAAAAATGACGCCGTTTGTACATAGTGAGAGGCTGATTAAGTCATATTTTGTACAATGAAAAATGTCTTTTGTTCTCAAAGAAAATATTTTTGCTGTAAAATATAAAGCTTTTAACTTGTATACGATGTCTATTTTAATATTTTATTTATAAACTCTACGTACATTCTCAAGACAAGAGATACTGTCGTGTGTTTGTATGCAGATTCATTGAAAAAGTAATGGAAGGGCCCTAAGAAATCGATTTATTGCAAGGGCCTACCCTCAATATATCTTGTTAAAATTTTACACATAAAATCAATCATTCAGATATTTGAAAAGCGCTGTGAACCTCCTGAAATCTTGCAAATAAATTAATTATAGCTTATTTTAATGTAGTTGACCAGCAAAATATTCAACCTACCGTCCAACAAATTAAATTTTACCAATTAAAAAAGGGAATCTATATAGATTTGCAACACTTTTCACAAAATAAATATATTGTTAAAAAGGATTATACAATATACTTAGATTTTTAACTTGGTAATGCCCTTGCAATATTAAAATTTAAAGATGACCTCTGAACTGCAAGTATAATTGCCAAAGTTATGTGACGTCGACATTACATAACAAGTCTAAATAAAAAAAATCTAAATGTCCCAATATGTAGATTTAAACCTCATTACATTTATTTGATATCAGTGAACTCCTAAAAAGAATCGACCATCCTATTAAAGTACGTATTTTTTATTTTTAAAAAATCGCCGATATTTCCATTTGTAACCTTAACTGTGCTGCGTAGCTTGCTTAGTGTTCATGTACTGCTTAATGGCAAGGGTATTCACAAGAAATAAAGGGAAAAATACTTTGGATGCAAATAATTATATATATCTATAGCTTTTTAATCCTGTTAGAATAATTTACAGAATGTTATGATGACTAAAATTTAAAAAGTAGTCTTTTTATTACTTCTAAGGTGTTTATACTTTCAATTTCAAATCTATTCAATTTAAAGTGTTGAGCTTGGTCCGCGAAAATATTTGCAACCTGTTGAAGCTCGTGGAATTTTGCCCTGTGCAGACGTAAAGCTACGAGATTACACAACGAAAGAAGAGACAGGTACCTACATTACCTACTTACATTACCTAATTTTCATCTATGAATATACAGTTGATGTTTTCTTACGATAAATTATGTGATTCTAATAGAAGTTAAATTATCCTGTAAGCCGAAGTAGATCGCTTAGAATGGCATTAGATATGTATCAGAGTCTTTGTAATATGCAAATTAAAATCATTGATTGTATGATGTCTTACATCCCATTCGATATTTTTTTTTTCATTCATGTAAAGACGTCACCATAAGTCCGATGTCACCGTTGAAAGAGTTTCAAATTCATACCATTAAATAGCATTCAGGGCCATTGAGCATCGAGGGATCTTTATCGTGCCAAATCCTACCGTAACATAGAGATTCGGTTTTCATTGTCTTGTCCAAAGAACCAACAACTTACAATGTGGCGAGTACTTATGTACTTGCCCAAGGAACAGTTGCTATCTATATTTTATTGACTTATTGGTCAAAGACTCGATATCATGCATCCTTTTAAAAAGATTCTGAGATTGGTCCTATATTGAGGCTAAAGGTAAGATACAAAATCTCGTAAATACATTGGGAACCCATCTTCTGGTGAGATTTTCTATATACATTATTCAATATAATCAATGAAATGAAGATACCATAAGGGATATGTTATTTACAAGACCTTTAAAGCCATGTCCGGTCAAAATGATTTAATTGTCCTAAATATTCAAGGTAATGTACCTAATTTCCCTTCAGTGGTAGTGAAAGAGGAGGTCCTCGAGTACTTCTTTGATAAACTTAATGAAAAGTTCAGATAAGTGTTTTCGACAATCTTCAATCAAAAATCTAAATTTTGGGGGAGTTTCAACAATTATTAATCTGTAACGAACAGAGAAAATTTTCCTGAAATTACAACAAAACTCATTGCATATTTGCCCTTTGCATTCAATTTAAACAATTTTTTCTCTAATTTGGTTGTATGAAGCTACTTAGTCACCAACAACATTTAAGTGCTCGTATGTCTACTTTTTACGAGGGATGATTCAAAAGTTATGTCACTCTGTCAATATTCTTAATATTTGCGTCATATTATCAAATATGATATACAAAACGATGCAAAACAATAAATCTAATCAAAATTGAAAGTTTCATTTAATAATGTACGTATACTTGAATTAACTAGACGTTTAAAATATTCAACATAAGGGATGTCGCCGCATCACAACTAAATGTCAAGTTATAAAGTGTAAATTGTTAGAATGAAGAAAGATAAAAACATTAAAAAGCATCTTATAAGCGTCCAGTCGTCTAATATTTTAAAAGACACATTTTTACAATTTCTACTTTTAATATGAAAATAAAATGACGCCATTTTTTAAATTCTAAACATTGTTATTTTATTCTGCAGTATTGAACAAAGGAAATGAGAAAAACTGCTTATTAAAAAACGATCTGTAATGCTTTGTTTGCTTCAAAATTGGGAAATCGCCTGTAGAAACAGTTACGATGAATAAATCAGACACACAGCGGATAGAATGAAAGCAATAAACTTGATTTTAGATGGTTTTAGTAATTTTAAGCGGGTCAAGGGTTACTGAATGATCAGCAGAGAACAGATAGGCCAAGGAGGGAGGTAGGGCGGAAACGTTCAATGATGTCTGATGTTGTCCAAAAAGGAGAGACGGTTAGACGGTTAGCGCGATATGGGAAACTTGAAGTTTGTCTTATTGTACTTTAATGAATATTGACAGAGAACTAGATTAGGTTTAGAGTAAGTATACATATACAATGTGTTCTCATTATTCTTTAAAAAAATGTTTGTAATTGTGTTCGTGAATCTCAAATATTTTTAATTACACAGAGGGGAAGCATTTTCACTTTTCAAGAGTGTATGACGGCGTGTATCCATCATATGACGTTATTTAGGTACGCTGACTGCCATAATTGCACATTGTCTATAATTCGATATTTTGAAAAGTATCATTAATTTTTGTTTGATTTTTCAGGACTTATTTGAATAAATATAGCTTCGATTACATATAATTTCGTTAATTTACATCGAATTTTAGCAATTTTATCGAGGTTGTGACATTACTTTTGGATCAACCCTCATACCTTTGATAAGGAGTAAGAAAACCTCTTTTAAAATGATTGTGCAGATAATGCATATCTTCATCGCGTTTCAAATACCATCTAAATACATCTGATTGACAAGGGGTCCAACCTGATGTCTATTTAAAAAAAGTAGGTGAATTTGGAAATTGATCTCAAATTTATGTCGGAGGTATATGGGATTTTGGTATTTCTTTTGTTGTAATGAAGGTTGTATAAGAATAGATCTAAACAGAAAGTAAAATTTTAGAACATTTGTTTACAAAGCAGTTAATTAGTAAAATTGGGTACATGTACCCAATGTATGGAATTCAATACCTTTATCTTCTGTTTACACCCTTTTTAAAATTCGGGGTAGAGTGTACCGTTGTGAGACAAGATTTATTTGATAAATGTATATATAGTATCCAACCCTAAGTATGACAACACAATTTTTTGTTCTTTTTTCATATTGATTAAATATTTTTCTCGTAATATTTCAGGCACTGCATGGTCATATATTGGTAAAAAGTTTACCCTTTATCAATGTGACGTACTTGTTACAACTGAAAATGGGGAACCACCTCGGAGATACCGCTTGGGACGAGAGGGCAAGGTTGATATCAAGTACACAAGCTCTGAGAACAATGATTCCTCCAGTTACTACGAAGAACACCTACCAAACATGACATCAAGTTAGTTATTGTTTATTTTACTACTATATTAAAGGGAATTTTGTTATTCTCCCCAATTTTACTTTTGTCGTCAGTGGTCAAATTCCGAAACAAAACAAAAAAACCCAAACAGTTGTATTTCCGAAAACACAACTTTCAAGACGAGTATCTTAAACGGTAAAAATCATTTCCTTGCACAATATGGGAAAGGAAAAATATGAATATAACGAAGAGTTTTCAACCTCAAAGTCCATAAAACAAAACAAAATGGGAGCAGACGAATCAGTGCTCCTTGTCATGATCAGGAAATAACGGAAAATCCGTCGTCAATTCAGTGTATAAATAATGGACTAACAATACATATGAAAAACCTCAGTCAGCACCTGACTAAATGATAAATTGTATTTGCTGACAAGTTCATTGTAAATATCAGGGCCAAAATAACCCTTACATGAACCTATATACATGCTCTCTTTCTTTCTTTCTTTTCTTCTACATTTTGGAAAATAACGATATTTGTGATCTGCAAAAATTAATGTATTTCAGGGTTGGCAAAAGAAGGAATGAGAGTTGTGTATACATCGTCCAACAATGGCGAGGGTATACTTGGGACAATCATCAACGTCAAGGTTTATAATTTATTAATAACTATCTAAAATGTTCTGTATTAATGTCATCGTAACTTAAATGGTTGGATAAATAGAGGATATCTATATTGTGTGAATTGAAATTGGCTTTATCCAACGACTTGAAATGGTTATATATTCACGAGGCTTGCCGAGCAAATATACACCATTTCAACTCGTTTGATAAAGCAGATATCAAATCACACAATGATAGTTGTTCTATTTATCTCATACGACTTTTGGTTTGAACAAAACTTTGAGACGTCAACTGCAAAACTACATGAATGATTGCTTAATTCAATTGATGACGTATAACTTGATGACATCGCATCGTTGATGTTGCAATGCCTCCAAAGAAAGTAGATCATGTTCAAAATTTAGAAATTCTGCTATCTGCGTCTTTGAAATCATTTTGTGACAATTGATTGAACTTTACATCATGCGAACTTCTGATTGAGAGTCGTAAGGACCGTGGGATCGTGAAAATTACTTCTCTGTACGATGGCAGTACAAAATTAACGTGCATAGGCAAGGCCATACTACCTGTCGATTCATTTTTGATCCATATGGTTAGTTATACCTACATTACTAGATAGGCATACATAGTATAATGTAAGAAGGCATTATTGAAGATGTTAAAGGAAACTTGTAACAACTTAACAGCTAGGCTTCAGTTTCCCATAAAATCTTTGAAAAAGGGGGGGGGGGGCATCTGTTGTCAAGTAACTAAAACAGGTTCCTTAATAAAAGAAGACTAATCTTTGACATATACGAGTCTTTTCTTGTTTTTAACGATATTATTACTCTGTATCATTCATTTTATTAGGGCTATAATTTTCAAAAAAAATGTTTCAATAAAATAAAACTCTTGAAGCGATTGATCGTGTCAAAACCTGAAGTGCTATTGATAAAGCTATTACCCGTTTATAAAGCATAAGTTTATCCAACAGACTATATCATCCACACTTATGTGATAGATATTCTAATCAGAAGCATGTCTTTACATGCAGCTCAAATTAAGCTATGAATAATTCAGGTTTATAATCTAAATTTAACCTTATAGAAATTACGGCACATTTTTTGTGCATTTTTCAGAAGAGGAGTAAATCTGAGGATACAAAAACCACTGATAACACACTTGAGATGGGAATTGAAGTACAATTAGATGACGGTTCTGTCATTGCACCTCCAATCCATGAAATAAAACTGTATGACAACAGCCAAATAGGTTTGTCATACCTTGGTATCATACTCTGAGTGTAGAAATAAGAATAAGTGACTTTTTAGGACAAAACTTTCCGTGTGATTTTTTCATAACAAACACAAAGCAATATCTATATCCCGTTACTGCGCGATAATGATTTTGTCCTATTGGCTCAGTAATCTAAACGAAACATAAAGTACATTTTAGATCATGGTTTTAATGTAAAAATCCTGATAAAATCCTTATTCATGTAACTGAATTCCTTTAGAATCATTGATTCAAGACTCGAATCCTTTACAACCCTTACCTTTAAAAAAGATACGTCGTCAATTCAGGTTATGAATAATGAACTAACTATTAGTATCAAAAACTTCAGTCAGCATTTGACTGAATGATAAATTGCATCTTCTTACAAGGTCATTGTATAAAATGCAGAACTTAGAAAATGATGACTTTTAACGAGATAGCTGAAAGTCTTGTTTCATCAACTTAAGTGTCAATTACTTACCCGATTTTAGAAAATGACACTTGAATGGCGTAAATTGGCAAGTTATCAGAAAAATAATGTAAATATAAGAAATGAATTTGATTTTTGAAGATTCATTAGGTATTTGAACAACAACGCTTCACGCAGGTATATCTATCATGAAGCGCTAACGACATGAAGCGTCATTATTCATAACCTCATGAATCTTCAAAAATTGAATTTATTTCTTTTATGACCTGAGAGAAAATCACGTCTTGATTAATGGATACGTGGTCATCAACACTACAAGTTATAAATACTGCATTTGCTACCTATATTGAGCGATTTTGATTTTTCAGAAAAGGTCTTGCTGTTATTGACCTATAAAATTATATGTAGATATTTATATGTATTTTCAATGTATTAAAGGAAATGAACACAGTGCATATTGTGATGTATGTGGAAGCCAGACACGTCTTATCACGGGTATTCGTTGGAAATGCACAATATGTCATGGTTTTGATCTCTGCACACCCTGTTACATGAATGATGAACATAACATAGATCACAAATTCAAAAGGATCGTTGACAAGAACAAAAGGTGTTAAATATGATTTTATGATATCAAGTAAAAAAGAAACAAAACTAGAGGTTGATTATTTAAGTTATGAGTAGCTGATTTGTTATATATTCTTAGAACTATTTAATTTCAAATTTAAGCCCTTCATAAAAAACACACAAAGCTCCTTGAATGAAACGTGTTTTTTTGGTCATTTTCAAAGAGATACACTTGAAACATCAAGGGAAGATATCGTGCAAAGAAAAAAGAAACTGTTGGGAATATTTTTGCATTCAGAAGTTACAACAATAGGCGGTATGTGTTTTAATAATGTACAAAGATCAATAAGCATATACATGTATATGTAACCATCTTGAATCCTCAAACAATATAACTTTTGACATGAACCCAGCTAAAGTATTGAATTGTAAAACTGGACGTTTTGAGATAAGAGATATTTCAAGGTGAAAACATATCCTTTCCTTTAAAAACGCAGACGGATTATGCCAAATTAATATATCTGTAGAGAAAATGGGAAATATATTAATAAAACAGACTAACTCAGGTTAAATTTTAAATGTAAACAGAAGATATGAATGAGGTTTCCTATTTTTTTTTTAATGTATAAACATGAATATAGAAGAATATAATAAACCCAGCTTTATCTATTGATTGACTGTGAAAGGATCATAAAATTTAGTACAATGTATATAATAATAAAGTTATTCCATCAAATCTGTTGTAGATGTGGGTATCAGAGGAAAAGTGAAAAAGATTTGCAATTATAGAATTGACATCGAACGCAATGCTTGTGAGGTATCATGGGATTTGTCAGATAGTGAAGAATATCAAGATATTATTGACCTTATATGCATATCTAATAACGATTGTGAAGAAAGATATTATAGAGAACATTTACCAGACCTCGGAAATGGTGAGATTGTCATTTATTTAAAATTATTTATTATTGACAATTTTTAAAAAGATCACCATACATGTAATATTCTTTGAATATAATGATATCAAGCCTCTTTATTTTGAATTTAAAATCTGTATAGATACCCGTGGATATGTCAAAGTTAAAGAAGAAAATTATGAAGTGAGTACTGCATTTAATATTTCAAACTATACAATACTATATATGGATTTTGTTACAGATTAGACCCGATTTTTCAGGTTTTTTAATTGAAGAATGAATCAAATATCTATTTAAACCTATGTTTTTATATATTACGGAACTCAAGACAGTTTAATTTCTCTTATTTTTTTTTAATTATGTTATATCGTATTACATTGGTAAAGATAAGTTCCATTTCTCATCATTTACTTTAAGTGAAGACCGTAACAAAAATTTCCACCAAAAAATGTTTTCAGTTTAGCATAATTTATTCTTCCTCACTCATAAAGTCCCATATTAGATATAAAAATTGAAAACCACTGTTCATCTCTTATAATCCCCGTGATGTATGTGTCCCTATATTGAAAAAGATGCAGTTCTGTAGCTTGCTGAACTGAAAAATGGGATGAATGACTGGAGATCTTTGCCACCTATTAAAACAGCAAAAACGGTTTTATTGCGCGGAAACAGCTAAGTAGTCTTTTTGGTATGCCTTGGAATCATTCTAAGAGGGCAAGTTCCAACAGGGTTTTCCGATTTTTTGTGAATTTTACTGACAAAGGGGAATGATAATCAATAACATTCAATGATTGGATTTAAAAATGTGCAACATCTAACATGATATACGAAATTGTCACATCCTTTGAAGGCTTTGATTAGTTTGTGGTTCAACAAAGAAAAGAGTTGTCATAGAAATCCTGAAAGGCCAAGATTATATGCGATCTTTGCTGACAACCCCAAAACCAACGAAAATGATTCTCTAAGAAGACATCTAAGGGAAATTAAAAAGTTTGCAAGTAAGCTTTAGTGAACATTTCTTCTTTCCTTGAACTAGATATGCAATAGAACAATTCCCCCTTTTTTACAAGAAGAGGAGTTTAAAAATTAATATTTATCATCAAGATATTTAAGAAAATACACACTCACTCTTTCAAACACACAAGCAAGTAAACATTCACTCATGTTCCTCCACCCTCACACATACTGTCACACACACCCTCCCTTTCACCCAAATACACATCATTCCCTATTCAAACATCTTCTTACACGAAGTGGTATGATCAACACCCTTCTTTGTTTGAAAACGAGTAAATGAATCATTGATTTTATACATTAACATATAAACCTTTTGTTTAGAAAAAAGGAGAACTCCATGTGTTTCTGTGAGTCAAAAGCTGCTTTTCATCGAAGACAACATATTCATCCACTACAGAACTGAAGCCGCCGTCATAAAGGTTATTATTACTTCAGCTAACCCCAAGGATGTTCTATGTATGAGGGATTAAAATCTGTAGTTATTTCTGATGGTGTGAAAATGGTGAGGAAAACGTACTATTCACCTCTAAAGCCTTTAATTAGAAATTCTAGAATTAGATACGATATCTTTTTAGGATGTAATTTTCTTTTTGAAATCAGGGTCTCTAAGCTTAATCGGGACCAAAGGTGGTAAACTTTATAAAGAAGTCATCTAAAGAACAAAAAGACCATATCTGCCACATTTAATTAGAATTTTTATCAAGTATAATTTTTGCATCAATACATATCGCTGAATGAAAAAATCAGAACAAAAATGATGATCAATGCGCTATCTTTGGCGCTATTTGTTTGACAATGCGAAAACAATCGAGAGAAAAATATAATTTTCTTCCAGGAAAGCTTCCGCCATAAAAATTCCTCAAATAATGTATTTGGTGTGGAATGTAATCATTGGATTTTAACTGAATAAAGTTACATGTAACCTACATGTGATAGATACATGTAGTATCATAGAATCAAAGTTTATCATAAGAATTAAATATTTTACAGATTTTATTTTACAAATAGCTTAAGATAAAAATCTGCTGAAATCTCGTGAGCGATCCTCGTTAAACATATAATTTAGGATTTACTTTACGCCGTTTGTACTCCTTTTTTGAATACTGGAAATTCCCAATATTTCAAAGATCCCAATGACAGAAAAAACTTATTTCTGCAACTCATAATAGTTTTGACTCTTTATAAACAATGTTGTGCAACAATAAAATTGTTCAGATTTTTTTCTTATTTATTCTTTTATGGTGGTAAGGAAATGATTAACTTTATATATATTTTTACCATCCGGGTAATATATTTGGAATGCTTTTAGTTGTTAATATCTATGGGGTTCTCCACAATTCATAGAGGTGAAGCTAATGAAAAAGAAGACACAATCATTTACTTCCAGAGAATGGCTGAATGTAAGTAGCAAATACATAAACGAATTTCCGCTACATTTAAAAGAATTTAGTAAAATTGGATTGGATGCGTCTTTAACTGTTTTGTTTACTAAAACATATCCGTCACCAGATGAATGGTTTAATGCATTGTGTACTGATATGCATTATTTACATTTATTCATTTACGTTCTCCTGTAGCGATAAGTCGATGAATCCTGAAAACATATTTCTTTGCTATTGTATTAATATTCCTCTCAATAGAAAAATTCTCAGATGTGATATTTTTAGTTATAATATATTTCTTTTTCATTTAACCAGTTCAACAATATACACTTGTGAATTACATATAACTTCATTTGATAAATTTGATCAAATGAGTTTTAATATGGTACATTTATTGTTGTTGAAATAAAAATAATGTTCTTAAAATTGAAGTTGGTTAAAAAACAAGTTTTTCAGAATTGCCGGAAGAACTTTTATAAAACTTAAATCATTTTCCACGCCATGTAAAAGTGTTTTAAAATATCTAAAAGTCAATTTTTCATCTAATGTTTTGTGTAAAATTTTTATCACAATAAATTTTGTGGATATTTGAAAGTAAATTAATGATATTTGTTTTTTGAAAACAGATTATTGCGAAGATTTGTTGTTACCAGTTATAATATCAACTGAGAACGGGAAGTCTTGTGAAGAAGTTTTAAAATACGCATCGGAAAAGAAAACACCTATAGTGTATTTCAGGGTAACCATATTTCACAAGATCTTTTATATAAAAATGTTCATCATATTTTTATTCAATTAATTTTGCAAGCAATGGTAACATCTTTTTTGGATTTTTTTTACTACATGTAAGTCATGTTATGGACAGAATTTGAAAATACTAGCACAGTTGAATATGTATTACTTTCAAGGAATGTAACAACGCATAAATAAATACATGTTAAAGATGTTATTTATGATAGGGATGGACGATACACAGTACCAGTTTCATAACAAATATCAGCTGTTTGTCACGTGACTTGTATTAAAGTATAGAATTGTTAAGCTTAATATAAGAAATCAAGATAGTACAAGGGCAAGCGCTTGTTTTTTCAGGGAAAAATGATTCACATCGAAAAATGTTAACCTCTTCTACCCAAAATATGCTTGGAGCTAGACATAGGCGGTGCTGTAAGGGAAGTTTTGCAAATTTTGTCTTAAATGTGTACAATAGATATGAATTTCCATTTCGCTTCAATTCTATAACAAATGAAATAAAATTACGCAGGTAGGTTAAGGTTACAACCAAATATTCTACTTGTCTATATGATATGACGTCATAGTAAGCTATATGACGTGAAGTTTAGAGATAAAAATTTCTTATAATCGATATCTTAGATTGATTTGAGGTCGAAAAAATTAATCAAAATATGCAGAGGCATAATACAAAAAGAATTTTGTCGTTTCTGGATCTCTGTAGTTATCACAGGGGTTAAATACTAAACCTGTGACGTCATAACTGTTGATCATGCAGTAATAGATTGAAAGTGAAACGTAACGAGAATTCATGTAAACAAACACAAGATTTTGGAGTTTAAAAGCATTTAGAATGAATATCATGTGTGATTCATGTGGGAATAAAGCTTATGAATAAGGTATGGTAATATACTTGATCATTTTTTTCGTAAAATTAAAGCAGGGAGGGTGTTTACTTGCCGATCAGCCTTTCCTCTGTCGTTCGTTACAAATAACATTCAAAAGTTCAACACTACGCCGCACACTTTGAAACTTAATTTTTGTTTCTATCTAAAGTTTTTATTCTATTGTTTTTGGAAAGTGCTGCTAGAATCGTATGGTTTACGGGAATTAATGCATTTTTTTCGATGTTATGAACAAAATGTAAAAATTTTGGAAGGTTTCGTCAGAAAGTGTCGAATAATTATTTCTGTGATAGGACAGTAGGATTCTAGCAGCTCTTTTCATGGTACAGAGATGTTTTTACATAATTATAATTACAAATTGAAAGAAGTCGGTTCACTTTGTGCATAAAATGGCCCTGTAGATATACCAATTAATTGATCAACACTTAATACATGTATTCTATTTGAAAGATTAAAATAAAATAGAGACTTGGTACTTCCATATTCTATTAAAAAAATTCTTCTAAATGTCCAGGTGTAGGAGAACTGGCTTCATAAAACTGCAATGTTCTCGAATTGTTAGGTAAACCGGTATAATTGAGTACTTTCAGTGAAGAAAAGTTATATAAGCGCACTCTCTGATCTAAAAAATAAAACACGTCCATTAATCTTCAGAAAGAATTCTATCATTTACCAGTTGCATATTTTAGATCAGAGGTTGCGCTCTATATTGAATTTTAAAAAATAGCTTTAAAAAGTGGCCGTTTTTGTAGACTTTTTTAGAATATGAGGATATTGACGCATTTCGTGACGTCATAATGCATTGACTAGCGAGAGTATGACGTCATTTTTAATAGATACGCAATTACCAAAGATCTAAGTGATATTTAATGCATTTGTTAATTAAAACTATGCAGTTTCAGTTTTTCAGAAATTCACAGGGCCAAATAAGGCAAAAGTGAACCGTGTTCTTTATTATCCCCGGGGTAGTGTTGAACTTTTCACTTTTTCATTAAGGCATATTTTCTAATTATAGACGTCACGTTGTAATGTCGTGGTGAAGTGCTTCATGTAGTATAAATCCCATTGAAGTCTATAGAATGCATAATTATAACAAAAGTTTTATGCTTGACTTTTCCGATTTATTAGTGTTACATAATCATAAAAAAAGTCTTAATTCGCCGAATTCTGGTCCATGTGCTGCCTTAACATACCCGCGATTTTTACCAGTAACAACTCCAAGTACTTCTTCAAAATATATACTTTATAAGCAATTGATGTTTTTAATTTCAGTTCAGACAAACTAGCCTATGCCATTGTACCTTTGATCTTATCACTGATTGTTATAGTGATTCCTTTTTCCTGCGTAGATCCGATGCTGCGTGATTAATTCATTCTGTACATGCATAAAATATATGAAAATAACAACAGTATTCAAAGTATCATTATGTGCTGTTAGATGATTAGGATAAACAATGGGATTATATCATATCTTTTCAAGTATTTTTTTGTAATATTAAGAGCATCTATTCCTCTAGATTACTTAAACTGCGTTATGTCAAGGCTGGTCACGTCATATTTGACGACAGACTTTTTTTTTTTACTCCAGAGCTTTGTCATAAAGTATCATAATCTTAGAAGATTCTAGATATAAATAAATAAATTAAAGTTGTTTTTTTACGCATCATCATGTCATTAATTTGATTTTTTTCGCTCGCTCAAATTTTTATGACGTCACAATAAAACATCAAATATGGCTGAAATATTGCTGACTCGGCGTAAAACAATATAAAGTCAACCAATCAATAAATCAAATATTGTGCCCCACGAATGTAAACTCGGACCTTCCTTATCTGAGTATGTCTTTCAACTGAATTCCTTTCACGTTTGAAATACTTTGCTTTATGCATCGATAAATAGTTTTCATTAATACAGCAGATTTTCCACATGATGACTGGAGTTTTCCTTTCATAAGTCTAAGTGCAGTCGTCTTGTTTATGTTTTAAACTTTAAATCATTCATTCCTTGTGACATTCCTTGTGCTTTCTTTCTCAAATAGGAATAATTAGTAAAGTAGATGAGGACAAAGACATAAGAAGGAATCACATTTTTATAGAAATTGTATTTCTTTTTAGAATGATGGACACTCTGCATTTGTCCTTACCCCCGATGAAGAATTTCACCAATCTTGCAGAGCCACCGAGCATCGATTTGATTTAAGAACACCTTGGCAGAGACAAAAAGTTCAAAGACGTGTTATAGAAACAAATGCAAATGATGCTGATAAGAACGACGAGTTACAGTTTATTGACGCTGTCAAACTTAAACAAAACTACCCCTTTGATGCCCTTATTTGCTTTTTGCTTATTGGAGGTATTAAATTGTGTTTTCTTCCAAAGAAAGAGTAAAACAAAACGACGGGTTATAGCATTTTCCACTCACAAGTGTCGATCCAAAAGTAATGTCACAATGTCGATATATTTTATATTTTGTCTCATATTATCAAATACAATATACCAAAATATGCACATTTTAGAATCTAATAAGCATGAAAATCTTGGTTTAATAATCTTAAACTGAATTCATTTTTTATGAGTTTTATGCAAAGAAGTGTCGCCACGTCAAAACTAAACATCATGTTTTAAAGTATACTTTTTTGGATAAAAAAAAGACAAAACATTTAAAAAGAAAATTAGATACGTCATTTTTAATGATAAAAATGGTTAAAAAACCACCTTCAAGTATAGTCCATTAGATAGTACGATGTGTGACTTTGTTTATCGTAAATATCATTTTTAGATTTTTTTGCATTATCACTGTACGAGTATAATTAAAGGTACTTGGACACAGATTTGAAGTTATTATTTTCTCTATAATATTACGACATATAGCAATTCACACAAAGATTAATAAAAAAAACTTATTCCATATAAAAGATATTAAAATTTCAAATTTTTTGGAGGGTTTGATTGAGACATCCTTGCAATTTCACAAATTAATTTTATTCTTAATCCTTAGGAAAAGTGGCAACCACGTTGTGTATAATTGCAAAATATTAATACTATAATCCAGAAAATTCAGAGTGGACATGTTCGAAAGAAAAACAAACACACAATATATTTTGAGTCCGTGCAGTTGTGGTCAGCAGACTGTGCACGCACACGGTGAATTGTAAACATCAACAAAAACAGAACTCGTGCCCTGTTTACAAAACCTGTATACATAATACGAGTGTGCTCGATTTGCTAAACTCTGTTCGCAAGTTCGGAATGACTTTACATGTGAAGGAGTTTTGCTTTCTAACATTTCTACTCTTAATAAAATTATTTTTTTGAATAAATGTTTTAATATTTCTCATTAATATACAATAAGACTCACATTACCTAAGGATTAAGAAAAAGGTTAAAATTTGTGAAAGTGCAAGGATGTGTCAATCAAACCTTCCACAAAATTTGAAATTTTAATAACTTTTAAATGGAAAAAGATTTTTAATTAATTTTTGTAAGTCGTAATATTATAGAAAAAATATTTATTTCAAATCTGTGTCCAAGTACCTTTAGGGGAAACTGATGGTGGAAAAGCTAAATTCATCCAGTTTGATATTTGCTTTAAATTTTGAATGGAAATTACGTATGTCCATAATCCGTACATGTAACACATTCGAATTTGACAAAAGCTATGAATTCTATAGCAACCTTACGTTTCATTTAACAACAAATACAGTTCTAATGATAGGGACAAATTTGAAAATTTTATAATTGTTCATTATAATGAAATTATTATTTTTCAAATGAGATTCTGTATTGTTCTGTACATTATCCTATTATTTTTTTTTTAAATATGTACATCTTTTAATACTAAGATTTTTAATTTCGAAGAATTTAGCTTAACAAATTTGAAGGCTCAAGTGAACCTTTCTGACCGAAATTTATCTTATTACTGTCATCGTCGTTGTTTTCTTTTCACATTCTCATATTCTTATAAAGAATTAAAGGGCCAATTTCTACCCACCTTGCTACAAAGGACTTAAGTTAAGGGGATTCAATTCATTTAAAATGTAGGAACACGCCTTTTTCCAAGGGAAGCTGTAGTTGTGACTTCGTGAAAAATAAATGGTATCAGTTGAAAATCTTCTAAAACACCAAACACTAAATGTTTTTATAAATGTAAGACTTATGTAAAATTATTGATAGGTAGTGTAGATTCATTTATTTTTTCGAATTATTACCCCCTGTGAAATGGTTTTGTTAAAATGTATTATCAAATATTTACATAAGAATACAAAGAAAAAGTTTTTAACATTCTTCACAAAACGACAAAGCAACAAGTATTCATAATGATATAAAGTATACTCAGGTAATGAAGATTTGAATTTGTTCAAGTCATGACCCTCAAGGAGAATAAAGGGATAATACATAACAGGGGATTATAGTCATACAAAAAATAAAATATATCAATAAAAATTTCATCTTAAGAACTTTAGAACCATTATGTGACATATCAATTTATAATCAATTTTTGTAAATGTAAATTCCAGTTTGTTCACGTCATACCTCCAAGAACCACTTTTATATTAATATTTCAACTTTTAAGATGCTGATGTGAATTCAAGTATTGTTTCCCAAAGTGCTCACATAAGCGATGTGGCCTCTTGGCCTTTTTTTTAGTGGTTTGATTTTTATTTTACAGTTGCAATGGAATCAGAATCAGAGGCAGAAATATTTGTAAGATTTTACGTTGATTTTTTTTTTAATCTAATCTTTCGATTGAATTGCTGATGAGTAATTTGATAAAAATTAATTTTACTTTAACTGTATAAAATAATATTAATCAATACATATTTGAAAGAACTTTTCCTGCTTGTAAGAAGGATAAGTAGATACCGAATGGTATTCAATATAAAAGTCCATAAAATAATACAAAATATGAGCATAGCTAATTTATTATACACAAAAACGAGAGAATCTCTTTAATCTTTTTGAAAGGTATTGGTATATTTTTTCTTAATGAATTGAAAATTTCCTGTGTCTTTCCTTTCAAAGTTACTGACACAAAACATCAAATATGATAATGTATGTTTTATTCTTTCTGTAGGGAAGCTTGACTGACGTTTACCCAAATGCAATGTCTATGTACCTTTTAAAGGAAGGACAATGGAAAATTCCAAAGAATGTAATAAAGAAGTCGTTTAGTCACAAATCCATTGAATACATATACGGAGAGGTACAAAATTCTATTATGTTTCTTATTGAGATCAATTGAAAACTCCGTCATCTGTCACTTTTAAAGAAATTATTAGCTTACTAGATTGAAACATATGGAGAAAATAAACAGGAATAAGTTCAAAAGTACAATGTACATAAAACAAAACGAAATAGGAGCACTGAACAAACACAGACCTCCGAAACATCAGAGGTGAGATCATAGTATTTAAGTAGAAACTTGTAAACAAATTGTTCAGAAAACAATTAAAGGCCTTCCCATCTTCTTGATTTCTATCATTTGGTTTCAAAGAAAAAAAAGGAAACGAAAATAAGCAAGAAAATAACAAAAGTCAGTGCCCAGAAGGTACAATTTCATAAAGACCAGGCTAACAAATTGGAATTTCTTTTAGGTCTTTCCACCTTTCTGTGAAATTAATTTTCTTCTGTGTTTTTTTTTTATTATTATCTTTCCGTTTTATTTTTTTTCACTGATTCTTTGTTTCGGCATTTATCGAAAAGAGTTTTTATTCATCGGAGAGGCCATCAAAAATTAGGATCAAATTTGACCTAACACGCATAACATATGCATGTTATCGCTACTCTTTCGAAGCCGCAAACCACAGGAACATCAAATCTTCACTTAATTCTTCGACTAATGGAGTGGACTTTTGAATCTGTTTGATTTGAAAGGAATTTGTTTATCCTTTCAATGAGTTATTGGCCCTGATATGTTTTGAATTTTACGAACAATCAATAATTTTCAGACTGAAAAGCAAACAGACATGGGACCAACTGCATAAAAGTTATATGTATTTGATCTTAAAATTTATGCAATTGTCAAAGATCAAGGTCATTCTAAAATGATACAACTGAAATCTATTCATTGCGAAAGGCTCTGTGTTATATGAAGCGGGTCCAATTTGTTCTTACTTTTTTATGACATTTGATATGAACAAAAATCTTTTCGTTACATGTTGAAACAAAAACTCAGTGGAAGAAAAATTAGAAAAATAATAAACAAAATAATTCAATGGAACTTTCCACAGAAAGGTGTAAAGCCCTGATTAATCAAAGTATTTAAAAAAAACATTGAATAAAACATTTAAATAAAATATTTTGATCACATATTAACCTTCTGGGTTTTTCAGTTTTTCTCAAATGAATGTTGAAGGCATGGTTGAAAGTGGAGATAAAAAAAAACTTAAGAAGAAAAAATTCTGCAGGGTGTTCAACATTTGGGGGGGGGGGGGTTCTAAAGAACCAACGGTCTAGAAAAGTCGAACTTGTTTGACTTTTGAAAAAAAAATTGTCAATCATTAAACAGACCTTTTACAGTTTTTTTATCGCATTAAATTACATTCTAAAAAATCAATTTCATTTTAGAGCATGTCAAAACAATTTGAAGATGGTTTGTGGAAGGAACTACAATTGTTTTCTACAGATGCATATCAACCTCCAGCATGGATGGAAACTGAAAATGGTTAGTTATTAGAATTTCTTTTAAAAACTCAATATACTCATATATGCTCTGGTTCTATCGATGAAAAATTAGAAATCTATAAATTCTTTTGAAATCTTCTGTCTAACGTACATTTAGAAGCATTTTTGTGAGGAAAAAATAGTTTTTTTTCCTAAAGGTGAAGTGTATAAACTTAGGTTCAGTGTTTGATGGGACGAATTGTTATTGACTACTAAATGATAATGAATATTTTTCTTTGTAATTTTCTCTGCTTCTGAGGATTTTTTAAACAAAGATAACTATTTGGTACATAATGGCCAATATTTGCCAACAAAAAATAAACATTGACGGAGAAATATGCAATTATGTTCTAAAACAAGGGAATATATGCAGACATCAAAGCATTGAATATCTGTATGAGTCCTGACTTCATATGTTTGATAGGAAAATGTTAGGAAATTGACAAAAAAAATCCATAAATTCTATAGAAAAAAGGTGTTTAATACATCGATATTTTGAGTAAAATCCAATGAGCGCAGAACAATGTTTGATATATAATGTGTACAATGATAATATCAATTACATATGTAAATATTGTTTTGGAGAAGGCCTGCACTCTATGAATTATTTTAATTTTTATGAAAAATTATACAAAATCCGAATACTTTGTGACGTCATGAAAACAATACTGTCAACGCCCCTGGATTTACAATGAATCTGTTTATTCAGATTTCCAAAACAATATATTAAATTCAGAATATTTCAAAATATTTTAAAATATGACATTTTATGGGGTATTTTTAGGGCGGTATTATGCAATACCGTATACCGGTATATATTTCTAAAGTGAATAATTGTAATTGGCAAATGATAATGCCTCCTCCAACTACATAATTTCATAGCTCCTAGGTCAGAGATTCTGGTGTTAGTGTTGATTTCCAAAATTCTTAATTTTCAACATTTAAGGAGGAATGCCATACCAACTTTTTATTTTATAGATCTATGAGTCAACCTTTCTAAACAATGGTTTCAGCATTGAAAGGCCGACATTAGCTCTCAATTATTTTAAATGAATTTTTTTTTGCATTTGTTCAAAGAAAATGAAAAAAATATATTTACATCCAAATAAGATGCATTGTTGTAAAAAAATTGCTGTAAATGAATACATCACATGAATACCTATTAAGATATGTAAAGCGAAGCCGTACAGATATTTAAAATTTTTAAATAAAAAATATTTATTAATTTTGGCTTATCCCGATCAAAATTAAACCGATCCCAACAAAAATTGTACAATCATTGGAAATAAATAGCATTTTCCCAAGAACACTTGTCTTATTAGGTGTAATAAGGGTTAAACAAAATTGAACTTAACAATAAAATAGATTACTTCATTGTAAATACATGAAGAGAAAAAAATAGCATTTTTAGGTCACCTGAGTAACTCAGGTGACCTATTGCTATCCGTTTTCGTCCGTCGTCGTGCGTCGTGTGTTAACATTTGAACATCTTCAGCTTCTTCTCTGGAACCACTGAACCAATTTCAACCAAATTTGGTATACAGCATCTATGGATACAGGGGAACAAAAATTGTGAATTTCATGGTCCCCACCCGCTGGGGCCTGAGGGGTGGGGCCAAAACCACTAAAATTATTGCAATCTTTAAAAATCTTTTTCTTTACTCCTGGACATCAAGCAGGCAAACTGTTGGCATGAATGTAATGAGCATTGAGTCCTCTACCAAAATTGTGAAATTAATGTCCCCAGGATCAGGGGTTCTAGTGCTAGGGCGGGGCTCAATATATTATGTAGTGAAAATGCATTATTTCTTTGAAAATCTTCTTCTCTGCTCCTGGGTATCAAATAAAATAACTAAGCACATAGTTATGATGAGCAAGAGTGCCTCTTCCAGATTTGTGAATTTTATGGCCCCAGGGTTAGGGGTTCTGGTGTTAGGGCGGGGCTCTATATAGATTATATAGTGAAAATGCATTATTTCTTTGAAAATCTTCTTCTCTGCTCCCGGATATTTAATAAACTAACTAAGCAAAAAGTAATGATAAGCAAGAGTGCCTCTTTCAAATTTGAGAATGTTATGGCCCCAGGGTCAGGGTTTCTGGTGTTAGGGCGGGGCTCTATTGATTATATAGTCAAAATGCATTTATTATTTGAAAATCTTCTTCTCTGCTTCTGGGTATTAAATAAACTAACTAAGCACATAGTTATGATGAGCAACAGTGCCTCTTCCAAAATTATGAATTTTATTGCCCCAGGGTCAGGTGTTCTGTTGTTAGGACGGGGCTCTGTTGATTATATAGTAAAAATACATTAAGTCTTTGAAAATATTTTCCTTTGCTACTGGGTTTTGTGCCAATGATCCAAGTATACATACATTTATGATGAAGAAAGGTGCATCTAGCAAAGTGTTTTTTATGCCCCCAGAGTCAGAGGGGGGGGGGGGCTACATAGTCTGAAAATAAATTAATGCTTTGAAATCTGCTCTTTGGTATTAATCAACCATTTTATGACAAAATTTTCATGGCCCATGGATCAGTGGTTCCTTTAGGGTGAGGTACACAACTGGGTATAAAATGGAGGTGCATTTTCTTTTTGTTACTCTGATCTACCTCTGGGTATTAAGTAAATAGAGTAAGCTAAGTTAATAATTATGATAGGCAATGATGCCTCTTTCAAAATTGTAGATTGTGAATTGAATTTCATGGCCTCTGGTTTAAAACACAAACCAAATTTAATTGTTTGAAAGTTGTTACACAATACTCAGGTGACCTATAAGGCCCGTGGGCCTCTTGTTTTCATTTTGTATTAATTTTGATCGGGATCAGTTTAATTTAAATCGGGTTAGGTCCAAATATTAAGAAAATTAATTCTCTAAAATTTCACGATTTCGGTTCAATTTCTTTTTAAAATATGATTGACAAACATGTTGTCCTCAGTTGTGACTAGTTTTACGGTGTTTTTAAACATAGATTTAAAAAATATTCACAAAAATGTGTTTTATTTTCATAAATAATTTTTGATAAAAAACCCAAAAAGTTTTACCAGCGTTAAGTTTCTTTACATATTTTATTAGATATTCATATGATGCATTCATTTACAACAAATTTTTAACTCGAAAACAAATTATTTGAATATAAATAATTTTTGTCACCTTCTTTGAAAAAATACAAAAAAAATCATATAGAATAATTAAGAGCTAATATCAGCCTTTCAATGCTGAAACCATTGTTTAAAAAGGATGACTCGAAGATTTATGAAATAAAAAGTTGGTGTGGCATTCCACCTTAAAACTCTTTTCTTGCTCTTTGGAAGCAATCAAACTAAATATGATACGAAATCGTACTTGTTTTAATATTGTGAATTTCGTGGCCCCTGGATCAGGATTCTAGAGTTAGAATCCGGCTCTTATAAAATACTAATATTTGCATATTTTGATCATAATGTGTGAAAATAATATTAATATTTTCCTTCTCCTCATTAGACCAGAGATTAGATGTGACTACATCAGGTCTGTATGGTTTGATTTTCTACGCGCTGCTCTTCCGAAAATTTTATCTTGGAGCAAAACAGTTGGTTGAGACTGGATGTGTGAGTACAAAATTCTTTTTGCTTTATTTTTTTTAAGTTATAGAATGAATGATTTGATTGAAATCTTATTAGTATCATTAGTATCTTACTTCATTTTCTCACGTAAATACTTATGTGGATTTTATAAAAAAAAAAATGCATAATGTTTTATTAGTTTGAGGTATAGGTTTTAGAAAAATCCAATTTTGAGTCTTATAACTGTAAATCCTTAATACAATAAATTGTTCAATGTTCAATAGAGCTTTATTTTTTTTTTAATTTTTTTTTTGTTTTTGTGTTTTACTTTCAAGGGACATGGGCGCAGTATCCGCTAAGATTTTTTTTTATTTTTCAAAATTAAGGCATTTCTAATTATCAAAAATTTAATTTTTTTTTTGAGATACAAGAACGATTAAAAGTTCCTTATGTAAACAAGGTCCGTGCCTTATTTTTGTCTACAAAAGTCAAATAAACTAATAAGTCGCTCAAAACGGATTTTTAAATTATTTCTGAATACAATTAAACAGTTGTAGTGGGCTGTTGAATTTCCTTTTCTTATGAACATAAAAAAGGAAAAATAGATATTGAAAAATGGGGGGGTCAGTTGAAATCGGTTTCATTTCCATTATCGCTTAAAATCATGGAAAGGGGGAAAATGGCAAATGGAAACTTAAAATATGATGAGAATCGACGTCTTAAGGTTTATCCACCATCACAATTTTTATGATTCTAAGCACAAAAACTGCATTTCTTTTTATTAAATATGGTTTAAATATACTAACTGTTGCAAAAAAAAATGCATACGTCGCCATATTATAATGGGATAGGACTATTATACAAAACAGAAGAGTATATCAAAATAGACAAATTGTACACTTTTTGTTAATATTATGATAAAAATTATGTAAAAGCTGCTTCAAATGCATAATTTTGATGCTGAAAGATCCAATATACTTGCTACTTCTAAATAATTTTGAATTGTGAATACCAGGGAAACTATTTTACATAAGAAGTACAATAAAGGTTATGCCTGAATGAAGATACCCGAAAAGGAGTTATTGCCCTTATCAACATTTTTTAAATAGTGATTAAAAAAGAAATAAACATTTAAAAAAAAAATTTTTAACAATATTTATCTTTACACCTATTGAAAAGCATTCTTGTAAAAAATTATTGTTCTATTTGGCATGAGTTTAAATAAATAACAGTTTTTCCAAAAACTTATGACATCATAGGAGAAAGGAAATTCTTTAAGTCTAGATTCTTAGAAAATATTAAATGGTCATTCAATCATTCTAAACATCTCTAATGGATATAACACACTATTAACATTGTTCATCTTGCAAATAGGAGCACAATAGTTATAAATATAAAAAGATTTTTCAAAACATATTTTCTTTCTTAAAATGACCAAGAGTGTTTTTTTTTTCAAGGTACGCATTCGACATATCTTGGTTGGATGTGTAATTTTACAGCAAGAGAAGAATAATTGGCAAACAAGTCAACTGGAACAAGAACAGATACAGCTTTTGCACAGGTTAGAATTTAGTTATCAAAGAAATTAACATAATATTTGCATCAAATTCATTGTCAATACATTAACAGATTAAACCTTATCTGAGTTACTTAGAATTTTAAATCTATTAAAAAAAGTATAACCACTGCTTTCCAATTTTTAAGAGAACTGCAAATATTAACATATTAAACCCTCATACTTAAAACTTTTAACTTACAAACCACCCCTGCTAAAAAAACTGAATTGTAACACGTCAACATACCATTCATGTATATGTCATAGAAATATGAATTTACCATTTCCCCTTGAGCAAGCTCTTTAGAGTGCAGTACATGTCTCTCTAAAATTTAACATAAATGAGTATGATGTAATTTTTATAAGATGATAACATTTTCTTCTTTTGTAAGATTTTTGCTAGTATATCGTAGAAGAGTATTGACATTAAATTAAAGATGAAATTTAGTTTTGAAAGTGCGTGAAAAATGCTTGATTGTGGGGTAACGGTATATGCGTGATTTTGCATTAGAAATAAGAAATGGTATATGCGTTACATTTAATAACGTGATTGTGGTTGAAGTGGTTATATAATTTTGTTTAATCGAATTTTGCGCGCTTTGATAGTCGTGCGCTTAAACCTAACAGCCGTTGTTGGCATTGGAAAGTTAAATAATGCAAATTTACATTGCGAGGAAAATATCATGCCAAATCAATTTTTAACTAACCAACTATCAGAAACAGAAATAGTTTAACAAAACCGGATTTAAAGATATATAACATGTACATTAATTTTATTTGCGCCCTAAATAAGTTTTTTGCTTATATTCACATATTGTAAAGAAGTCATATAAAGATTCGAAGTAATATAAAGAAAAAAAAAGCGTTTACAATTATGATTATAAGAGAGTAAAAACACTTTCTATGCAAGTTTCTACTCATATCTGTTCTTAGAATGGAAGTTTTTAAGCTTAAATTATTGTAGTTTTCTTAAAAAAACATTTTTATTTTATATATTTTAAACCGTAGTCCCTTATTTTTAATGTAACAAATATTTGAAAAGAATTCAAATTTCTGGTTGGGTAAAATTATAAATAAATTTTACGTTTATATCAAATTTAAGAATCAGAAAAGAAAATATTTTCATTCACCCTCTTCTGCCATAAATATTGTTCCTGCTAGATTTCAAATTAAATTTACCCCATATATTTAAGATCGATCAATCGAGACGATTAAAGAAAACTTGCTCTTTTAAATTTCTAATTTGAATTTCCAAATTTTCAAAGAATATTCCCATTGTTCCGTAATAATGCTAAACTTGACGTCAAAGTATAAATCAAACTGTTTTTTCAACCTCCCTTACTTATGCAGCAATATACCATTATTATCTGCATGTGGAGCATATACATTTCAGTTGATTCGATATGCGAGAGCATGCTCTACGTACGAACAATTTCTAGAACGAGGTAAAATATTGACAAGTAAGTTGATGAGCCTAAAAATATCAGCAGTCTCGTTTTAAGTCATCATTTCGTAAGTTCTATGATCGATACAATGACCTTATCAGCAAATACAATATATCATTGAAATAAATGCTAACTGACGTTTTTCATACTAATTGTTAGTCCATTATTTATACACTGAATTGACGACGGATTTTTGCGTTATTTCCCGGTCACAACTAGGAGCATACAGCGGGGGTGACCGGTCAGCAAGGGATTCTCACTCCTCCATTGCACCTGATCCCACATCTGATGTTTCGGAGGTCCATGTTTACTCTGCTTCTATTTGGACACAGACTACCAATTATTTTGCTATACATTCCTTTATAATATGAAAAATAATTTTAAAAATTACACCGCGCAGTACAGTTAAGGTGCACAATGGAAATATTCACTATATTTTTTTATTTAAAAATGTTTTCGTAATTGAGATAGCGATTGTTTTTAGTACATTATTTATATCGGATAATTGCAATTATGATAAATAACTACATATCGGGCACGACTATATTTTATATTTAGACTAGTCTCGTGATACGGCAGTCCCACGATTTTAGCACATTGACTTGCAGTATTCATGTTACATATAAATATCACTAGTGCACGGGCACAACCAATTAAAATTTCCAAGTTTAGTATATATATTTTTAACACGCATTGTAGTTTCTAAAAGTGCTGCAATTCTGTCTAAATTATGCAATTTCATTGTTAAAATAATATTTGTATGACCGAATGCTATTTTTTTTGGCTGGTCAGCGGCATGAAATATTGATATAATTAAATTGTTTTTAAGATTCATCAGGATCGCAACATTTTCAGATACCTTAATAGTTCTAGAGTTGAATTTTAAAATTTAAGATCCATAGAGTGTATGCCCTTGCACAAGATTGATTTATTAAGACCCCCACATTACTCTCCGATATGCTTTCATACAAGTATACGGCAGTGTCAATAAAATACGTAATGTACAGAAAATATATTAATAAAATAGTGAAGAAGACATAGAATTCAAGTTATTAGCCCATGTAATATCTGTAAATAATATATTTTATTTATTAAGAGAATACATATTTTGTTGAGAAAATATTACTTGATCTGTCTCTCACTGCATTCATTCTACGTCACATTGTAAGAAATTACGTCATCTTGACAAGTGTTTTGCGATCAGTGACTTCTTCATAACTTGTTATGTGGGATTTGACTAACGACAAAACAACACTCTTTAGTAAGTTTTTATGTAATTTGATGATTTCTTACTGGTTTAATTAGCAAGTCAACTCATTTTGTGGTATTTTAAAGAAATCTTGTATGACGTATATTTTGTATGACGTCATAGTCAAGTTTTTCCGTACAAATTAGGCTCCGCGTCCAGATAAATGAGGGTCCACTGTATTCTTGTATAAATACTACTTGGAAAGGACACGTCTTCCCGTAGTGCTGTCAAAAAAGGGGGGAGTAAATGGACTGTGAAACGTATGTGTGGCTCCTTCGGTTGACAGCTACACTGAAATTATATTGATCTTATTTCATAATGTATACTGTATAAATATATTTTTTTAAAATAATTATACTTTAATTTTTTTCTATATAATTTATAACATCCTGTGTGATGTCATAGGGACAACAATATCAGTGTTTAGAAGGAGCTAAGTCAGGACCCCATCCCTGGCAGTTGCCTTATTTTTATAGTAATGTTAGTTTATATGTTGCTTAAATTAGGTCTGGGAAATAAAATTGTTTAAAAAAAAACAAAAAAAAAACTTACCTGAAACTTGGCACAGAGTAAGATTAATTCAAGTCCAAAAAATTTTCAAGCTCTAAGCAACATTCATAGTCTGCAAGTTCTTTTATGGCATCGCAATTAGCCCCTTCCCTGCTTTTTTCACTCTCTCTCTTAGGGGAAAGGGTAAATATTGGCGTCTTTACACACTTCATACTATGCGCTTAAATGCAAAATTTCACAAATCATCAATTTCATATTTTTTTTCAAACCCTCTTATTTCCATCGATGCCCAAAATTAGCATCATTCCACCCCATAAGCACCCCACAGAATTTAAAAAAAAACTTCTATTTTTAAACAGGAACTTTTTGATTGACCAATGAAATAGGGGCAAAATTAGTAGTCTGTAACCATTTTTTTGGTCTTAGATATTGAATACTTTTCGTTATGTTCATATCCTTCTGTAACCTTTTAGAAAATTTCAACCAATTTTGGTACATAGCATGTCATGAATGATAAGTACATGTATCCGATTATTTCCATTCTATATATAATGTTAGTTTTTTTTTAATTTTCACAAGAACATTTTCTCATCATGCACTGCGGATCATGAGCTGTATACATGATGCTGATAATCGGAATAATCTAAAAAAGAATCGAGATGATGGGAGATTTGTGGAATATCTACTTGGAGATCCAATTATCCATTCTGGACGACTCCTTTTAAACCATGGATATCTAAAAGATGCCATCAAAACAGAAAACAACACATTCTTGGAAAATGAAGTTGTAAAAGATGTTTTAAATGGAATGTGGTATGGAAAAGACAGACTGACAATAAGTCGAGTAAGTTTTATAGATGATTGGTATTATACAATGCCGCACAACTTAAATAAAATGGATATAACACATATATAAATATTTGATATTCCATAGCTGGGAACACATAATGTTTTTGAAAATTAAGTTAGAACATCATTAACAGGGATTCAAACAAAAAAAATATGTCTGAAAGTATATACTAGTGCTCTGTTTAAGAAAAGTCCAAATAGTATCTTATACATACATTGTAATTATAGAATTTGTAATGGATAATTTTGTTAATAATGCAGCTACTAGTATATATTTGCGTGTGGTTTTTATCACAGAGATAGAGAGAGAGAGAGAGAGAGAGAGAGAGAGAGAGAGAGAGAGAGAGAGAGAGAGGATATTAATTCAGTTAATGTCAAGTTCATTTTTTTTTATCATCAGGCGATTATGTTTCTTTGCCTGTCTCTTTTCCATTTTGTACTTCTCCCCATTCTGATGATTACAATGGAAAACAAGCCTTTTCAAAAGTAAGTATAGTAATTTATTTTCTCGAAAATTGGATATAAATATTTTCTTTTTCTTTAAAACAGAGATTTGCACGATACCATCTATGTTTTAAAGCCGTAATAATTATAATATACAATGTGTTATATCTCCCAAGTAAATGTATATTTCACATCTCTAATAATTGATTTACAGACTTTATAAACTTTACAACACCCCCTTCATGAAAGTAGCCAATAACTTGGTGAGATGTTTTATTTGATTTTACTCTTTTTTTACAAGACAGAAACTAACTGTTATGCTAGAAAATGAATAATATAATTAAATATTTAACAATATTATATAAATATTAACATGGTAGAATTACTAGTATGAGGAATTACAAGTATTTCAAGAGATATAGAAGACAGTGTTTCATATTCTTTTTTTTTTTGAAAGAATAATCCTAGTAAACATTTTTGAAGATTCTGCAGTCAGTAATAATGAGACGTGTACGCTACATAATACATGTAATCTCATCCTTTAAATATGAAATGGTTTGTTTTGTAAAAGGTTACTTAATGTCATTGTTCTTTCGGGTTATTACCTAAGGTTGGATTGTTTTGTCTCCTTGTGGGTTACGCTTATATGCTACTGTGCAGCCACGAAGAAAACATTTCATATGCTGACCTTTTTCTCATTGTTCTGATGGGAAGTTTCTTAATTGATGAAACCAAGCAGGTATTCTGTTTATGTAACCCCTTAATTTGATACCTTTTTAATGGGTACATAAGTAATTGTGCCTGTAGCTGAATGATCATTCGACCAAACTTATACTTCAAATACGATAAGATATGCAAAATATATAAGCATATTTTACCTAGTTACTGTTTCAAACGAAAACTGTGTAGCAATTTTAACTACAATTGATAATTTTTTTTTAGATTTTCATTGCCATATGGAGAAAGAAATTTAAAGAATACATAAAAAGTCCGTGGAATATACTGGACTGGCTCTCGATGACGATGTTTGCTTGTGGGATGCTACTGAAGTTTGGAAACGGATTGAATTATTACAACGCCTCCAAGATCCTCCTTGTGCTAGCTTTCATCTTTCTAAGCATTCGAGTGTTTAACTTGTTCTGTATTTCTGAGCTTCTTGGGCCAAAACTTGTTATCATACAGAAAATGGTAAATCTTTTAATACGTGTATATATAAAATATATAAAGTATACTTAAAAATAAAAATAAAAGACATTTATTATTAATATCATTTAAAAACTAAATTTAAAAAACTTATAATAGTTGTTTCCAGAGTAAAGATTTTTAGGACATTAATTTGTTTTATCCTATCTTTGAATTTTCAAGGCAAATATTTGATACCAAAAAAGTTTTCAATAAACATCGAATACTCAGATTAACTTAAGTTAATACTTTGCCAAGGAAGGTGTTGAATAAATGAGGATAATATGTTTATGATATATTTCAGTTTATAGACACCTTTTCCTTTATGGCTATTATGACAGTCATCACAATGTGTTACAATGTGTCGTACTACGCTATATTGTATTACGGAAACTCGGATTTCAGCTTTGACACATTGGAAAAAGTAACTCGAAACGGTTATTGGATGCTTTTTGGAGAGTTAAACTTAGATGGAGATAGACGTATGTATTTTGACAAATTAATATCGAAAAAAATAGTATATAAAATATAAAATTGTATGTTAATAAGTTTTCATTTTTATACTTTTATCAGGAGATAAATACTAGTTTGTCATGGGATCAAATCACATAAACCCTTCGAATTTTTTTAGCAAGTTTGATCACATGCAAACCTATATTTGAAAAAAACGTTGTCTAATTACTACTATTTATGTTTATATCTTATTTAAAACAAATTCTTTGATAATATAGTTTTTCAGCCAAGATTTAATTTTTTAAACTTCATACCGTAAAACGAGATCATGTGGTACAATACTTATTTTAGTGTCTTTGGCTTAAGAGCCCCCGAACGCTTAAATTTATAGTGCGCTAACGGATTTGTAATAAATTGTATTTTTTGTACATGTATATATTCAAAACAGAAGTACGAGTATATGTAAACCGGAGAGCAGTATTACTAAATGTCGTAGGGTCGCTGCGTTTTTGTATGCACACTTGCACTAAATGGTTAAATAAAGGTCAATAAAGCTCTACCAAATTATGATGTAATTAAACTATTTTAAGTTGTTATCTGGTACTTATCATAAGCACCTTTAAAGTCGTGTACTTATATACACGGGAGAGCTACTGTGTTTGCGTGCCTAAGTAACCATAAAAGTCAATCACAAGCGTGGATCAAAGATAAAAAAAAATTACTCCTATATATTTCAAAGACAAACCTTAGCGCAAACATTTATTTGCGCAATGCATTTGCACTCAGGTGTGCACTAAATACGTATGCGCCAAATATTATTGTGTTGACGTGTCAATCCCGTATGACGTCAAATTACAATTTTGTCGATTGTTTATGACCAGGTGATTCATTTAGGGTCAAGTGATAAAAATGTGTGCACACAGACTTAGATGTTCATTGCTCAAATGGTGCTATAATAAGAAAAATATTTGCAATTGTAAATATCAAAATGCATTGATTTTATTTAAGACTACGTCATTATATTTTATAATCGAGACATTTTTAAGTCTTATTTTTGAAGTCTCAGGTGCTTATCATTTTTTTTTTACAATCCGTTGTTTTACGAAAATTTGGGTACAGTCCTTGAATTGTTTTCCCATAAGCAACAAATTTTCTACTCATGGCAATGGCGTTAATTTTTGTTCAGCAGTGAGTGACTCCTCAAATCAAAGCACATAAAGTTATCTTTCCTTTGTTAATATCTTGAGTTTATATGTCTGATTCGTTTTCCAGCAAATTGCATTTGTCTTCACGAACCTCATAAAATAAAAGTAACAGTAAGGGAATTCAAAACTTATTACTTGAAAAAGACGTTAATGGTAATCTACTATAATTCTTATTTCATCAACTTCTTTGTCCATAATTTACCTCGTTTTAGAAAATGTTTATTCGTAGATCACGTTCTTGCTTATCAAATCAACTGATATATATATAATCCGCATGCAGGCGAAAAAGGTATATTACTGCCAGTAATGAAAGTTAACAATAGTAAAGTGAAAGTCATTATTTTGATCATAGAGCTTGGTTATTATATCATCATTAACGTATTTTTAAGTTATATATTCTAATGTGAATCAGATGTGTCAGACTTTGTGGTATCTTTTATTTCAAGATCAACAAGATAAATCGTATCGACATAAGAATGTTAATTAAAAAAGCGTCGTCGATACGTGTAAATGCCGAGCCACGGCATGTGTTTTCTTCTTTTTACGCATAAGATTTTGCACAAAATTTGCATGATAATATGAATTTCAAAAATTAAGGGCATTTATTAAAGCACCATTCTTCTAAAATGTTCATTTGATTTTGAGACAGATAAGCTGATATTCAAATTTCTTATATAGTCACAGAACCTGAGTGCTCGTTTGAAAAAGCGATTTATTCAAATGGAACACTGGAGAGATGTCCTTCATCACTTGGGAGATTTTTGGCACCCTATTTAAAGGCATTATACGGATTGGTAGCTGTGATTTTGATGCTAAATCTATTGATTGCCATGTACAGGTTGTTGTTCGTTTATTTGTATACTAGTTTTGCTCTATCATATGTTTTATTTCAAATCTAGATTAATCATTTTACTTCTGTATAAAAGATTTCACAAGCAGACATTTTCAGCTGAATATATACTGCAAAACAAAAAATCTGTTTAAATTGAATGATTTATTGCAACGCCAAATGTTTCTTTTTTCCCCAAGTATCGTTATGAGTAGGCACAATTGCATACATGTAACTGCTACATCTAGCACTTTACTTTACTGTTATTTTACTCTTTCTGGGAAGTTTTTCAATTGTCAATTTTTTTAAACCATAAAAACAGATGTGTTTTTCTGTATGGTATGCGTAAAAACATACTCATTTAAATATACTGTATTTATAATATTTTAATTCAGTAGATATAAATATACGATATCAAATACATGCATATGTACTTGTAAATAGAAATACATGTATGTTGTTTTTATTTCATGTTTTTTTTTTGTATCAAGCAACACATTCTCCGAGGTGCACGTGAAGTCAAAGTTTTATTGGTCACAGCTTCAGACCGACTTTTTGGAGGAATATAGCATCAAGTCAATATTTCCCTTTCATATGCAATGGATAGCCATTGTTTTCTTTATATTCCATCTTGGTTTCTGGGGATTAAAACATGGTTTTGTCAAACTTCGAGAAAGGAAAGCAATGGACGATGACGAGTCTATCATGAACATAAGTTTGTTGGATAGAGCATACAAAGAGGAGGCCGCTGGCAAATTAAACAGTTCTCCTATGTTTGTCAGAGGTACTTTCTAGTTCTAAAAAAGAAAAATAGCACAAACCTCTCAAAAATAAAATAAAATCGTCCTATGTATATTAGCACATAATTTTTTATCAGAATTTTTATGTATATTTTCTAATTAAACTTTAATAAGGAAATGACTTTTAGGATGATATACTTTCAGTGTTTTTATTTAACACAAATTTTGACATCAGACTAAGAAAAACAAGGAAAGTGGAGGGTTATGCTGCTTTACAGGCTAGACGGTAAAATTTACTTTTTGTGTTATTTACTGTTTGTAGTAATTTTTTTTATGAATATGTACATCAACTTTTCATATAAATTTTAAAGAAAAATTGGACACAATTCTAGACGAGACAAAATATTTGAATAAATGAATATTATCAAAATGATTCAATTGTTATTGAAATACGCAAGATAGACTTGTAGAAGTTTAACAGAAATTCTTATTTATCTTTATTTGTTTCAAAGATAAAAAGTATCTATTAAAGATAAGAAAAACTGGTATAATTTACTTAAATGTCGACATATACTTCATTACTATTTACAGAGAGATGGATATAGCAGAAGAGGATAAAATAACGGTTCTCTCTCTCTCTCTCTCTCTCTTTCTATCTCTCTCTCTCTCTCTCTCTCTCTCAGCCAATGCCATTTTACACTCGTCGTTATACAGATGATATAATAAAAAAAGGGATTTGTTTGCCCGACAATGGCCCAGACTTTTCTTACTAAATTGCAGATCTATAGCTCGTTTGTCTGAAAATGTAGTGGCCAAACAAACAGCTTCAGAGTTGCACATTGTTATCAATTTTGAATACGGACCGACCTCGGTACATATATAGTGACTCTTGTTATTTGTTATACTATTAATTATTTAAAACAACTAAAACCAATCTGAAAATTTTTGACATCAAAGAAAAGATTTCATGAATCGTTCACGCGATAAAATTTATTTCAGTGAAGCATTGAAATGTCATTTATTCGCCGTCGTATTGAGTAAGCAAAATGTATGTGTAATTGTTCAAATTTCTTGCCCAAGGGAGAAATTAACAAACTTTAAAAATTGAAGTATTTGCTCACAGGCTTTTAGATTAAATCTGAATAATTTTTATGAATTTACATGAATATTAAGGTCAATTGGAAAACGTTTACATTTATTTTTACGGAATATTTTTTTTCAATGGATGACACTGAGGTTCTCTAGTTGTTCATTCCATTATTTTATACCGGACCAGTGAGTTGCAGATCTGCTGCTATTTCACACTGTGATCATAAACCGGTGCATCTCTCTGGGTTGGAATAGGAGGGGCAGGTGTGCTTGCAACCAAGTAAAAATATACACAGTGACCGGTTTGGAATTTAATGCTTCTTATCATCAATTTGTCTGGACCAAATAATGTCCAAAGTGAAGCTGAATATCGTCAAATCATAACGTTTTTGTACCTTGGAGCAAGTTGTTTAAGCTCAAAATTAAAGTAGGTGATAATCATAGTCCAGTCATTTATAAATTATGTATTTGCAATGGTTCTCCATGTGGTCTCCAGTATACAGTTTTTTTATATACCTCATGTAGTTCTAGATGAGAAAACAATCGTTTTGATTAAATAGTAATTATTTAATAAAAAGTAAAATCGGCATACTTTCTTTACTCATATTACATGTTCATTGTTCAGTGAAAAGAATCATCCTTTTATCAGGTATTGCGAAAAGAAATTAAAACGATGAAAAGAAATATCATGGAAAATAACCAGAAGGTATAATTATCATATTTATTATAAAGTTTTATTAAATGAGTGTTTTTATTTTCCACTGCTTTTCGAACACATGTTAGACCTTCTTTATTTCAAACTCGCTTTTTTTAAAAAGTTGATGGATGAACTCAAAAAGATCTCTCAAAAACTTGCCCAACAAGGTAAGAAATAGTAATGCTTTGCAAGTCATTCATTTACTAAACTTTACAAGGATAACATAATATAAGCGAGGGGAATTTATTAAAAATGAGGTTTCACAATCATTGTCGATAGGAATGTGCAGCTTTCTGAAATAAATACAGTTAACATGGTCAGAGATTTGCCACAAAGCTCTGTACACTTATGTTTCATTTTTTTCAAGAAATAATCTAGACAAATTCAGGGTCTTGTGGAGAATTTGAAAAGGATCTCAAAGTTGCATTAACAAAGCGCTTTTCAAAATTGAAGAGTTTTTATAAAGCGGACCTATAACTTTTATTGGTACATGATGAGGTAGACTTTATTCATGATGTTTATTGACAATCACAGGGGGAAACGGATATTGTCATGGCGTTATCAAGGGTAAAAATTTAAATATAACTTTTTTACCTCGAGGTAATTTTTTTTTATATCTTCTGTCAATTTTTTTTTGTTGAAAATTAACATTTCAAAGAGCTTTCAAATGTAGATATCTTTTAGAATTTAAAATGATTTTTTTTTTTACAAAATACACGTATATTGAAATTTTAGTAAACTTGACATTATAAAACTATCACAAAATCTTACTTTTGTTTAAACGGTTGCAGATATTGAGTTGATTTCTGGGATGTGGGTGCATCTTTATGAGTAACCGATCAAGTTTGCATTTCTTTCCATTTCCCTGTATTTTGGCTTTTTAAATTTTTTTTTAAAATTGTATTCAAGATCTGGTTGAAGGTGCACTAAATTGACGTTCCAAACAAGAGCGGCATGTTAAAAATTATCCATTTGAAAACTTGCAGTTACAGTGTAGGATTGACGTCATGATGACAAACTATAGAACAAGTTTGATATTTTTTTTAACCCTTAATGATTTGTTTGGACCATGCATGTATGTATGCCTAATGGCATTCAAAAACGTGTTCCTTTGTAAGGCAGATTCAGTTAATTTCAAGACATTTCATTCATAGATAAGTTATTACAGACATGTCCACATTTCTGGAGCCGGTCACGGTAAGGGACATGCATTGCTTTTGTATTTGTTAAAAGCAAGATAGAAAATTAAATTATTTATTTGGAAAGATATTGAACTAATTATGTATTACATTTTTAAAAATTCATTTAAAGTCTTTTTACCGATAATTTAACGAAGCCCAGTCTAATTCGAGTGCAATGATTTGCGCAGCATTTAATTTCATGCATTTATAAGTGAGACAGTACATTTTCCCCAAATAGTGTGTTTTTTATATACATTTATTATATCTGTAACACATAATGGTCTAAAAATTTGATTTTATGATAAAAATTAGAAATAAACGCTGAAATGTCTCTTACAATGTCACCGTTTTCCGATTTCATGGATTTTTAAAGGAATGCATGACGATGAAGAATGACACATGACTTGCTTCAATGTTCAGGACTTTCATGGATATTACACTAAAACTGATGACAAAGTATCAAAAGAAACATACTAGCATTCTAAACATTGCTATTTTTTAGTCCCCAAAATTTATCTGCGCCGATAATTCACATGTGTATCTGCAAAGATATGTATTTATACCAAAATATGGCAATTTTAAAGGGATTGGTCATTGTAAAAAAAACCTTGTAATTAGGACCTAGACTGACCTATATGATTATCTTTTTGAGTTTTTACAATTTGGTAAATTTTTACAATAACTTTCATCTGTATGTACTTGACCGAAAAAGATCTATAAGGCAGAAATAAAAAGAATATTTGGACAAATGAGATAATCTACCACTTTTCCATAGGGTCCATTAGTAAAAATTGGCAACTTTTGTCCCCCCCCCCCCCCCTTAAAAACGGAATGGCAAACATTCGATTTTTTAATTTTCAAACAATAGACACATTAGTAAAACTAATTAACGAACAATTATTATAATCCTTAGGGTAGAAATAAATAGACTGGGCCTTGTTATAAAGGGAACTAAGAAGTATATTTTGTAGGATGGAAGTGATCAATGGTACATGTAGTTAGGTTTTGCAATAACTATGGAACAGGAATATTCCTTACTCTAAAATGTTTATTTCAGTCGCATTATCTTAATGATGAAGGGATACCTATTGTCTTTTTCTTTTCGTTGTTGGCTCATTTACATGTATTCAACCACGATAATTAAATAAAACATCAAAATATAATAATATTTTTACATTAAACTATTTTAATTTTACAAAAGATTTATACAAAAAAACTGCATAAATGACATCAAATAAATGACTGCATCAAAAATCATAGGGGATATTAACATGTATTTGCAATATGAAATTGCGTTAATCAAATAAAACATCAAATCATGATAACAATTTTAATACAGATATACTGAAAGGAAAAAGAAACGCAGGGTAAACTTTTGAGGTGAATTAAATTTATTTGTCTTTTAATTTTTTCAGTATTCCTTTCTAACTTTTAAGATCATCTTTCAAAAAGATTTAACCTAAATCCCATTAAATTTTGTCTAATTATTCATGAGTTATAAAAACTCGTATGACAATACACCCCAAAATTGAAAATTGAAAACTCTCATTATCTTAAAAATTTCTCCCGCGCATATGTCAGAGCCTTATTCCTCTTTGCATGGAATTTATCAGAGTGTGTATCATTCAAACCCTGGCTATAATGGGCATGGGTAACAACGCCAAAAAATTAGTCATACAACGCGCTTCAGTCGCCAGTAAGAGGAATACAACAGTAAGTTGACTGGCTCAAAAAATCAAATTGCGGTATTGTTTTCTTTCATTTTTCGTATGAGTGTAATGATTATAATAGTCTACTGTATAAATGGCGGTTTTTGTGGTAGTAATGTGGCGATTTAAGAGATGGCAGGACGAATAAACCGCCCATAACATAATTCTGTTTCGCCTTAACGTCATCGTCACGGTTGATTGAAAACCATCCCAAGCATTCTCTGACAACGGGTAACAAGTTTTATGGGGGAAATTTTTACAAGAAACTGTTTAGTTACCCGTTGTTGTCATTTTCATTAAATAGGCAATTCGAAAACCAGACCCCACATAACTTCCGTAAACTGTACCAAGATTGCAAGAAATTCATATCGTCTCTAAATATTGAAAAAGGACGTGTATACTTCAGGTGCATCAAATGGTGCAACAAGATTTGTTGACAAACAAGCCTTTATCAAATTGCACGTGTTTTGGGGCATTTTAGCGTTTTCCCTTCGTGACGCCATACGGCTTACGATTGAGAAATTCTGAACACTGATTTTGGTGCATAGTAACGGAATTTCTCATCTGACCAATTTTCGTAATTTTCGGTCATGCGGTCAAAACGTTTTCGAAAATTATGCTACCCTGCTTTTCTTTTTCCTTTCAGTATATAAAGATTTATACAAAGAAAACTGTATGAATGACACTCCAGCATCTGCATACAGATCTTATTAAAAAATCATGCAGGATATTTAATGTCAATATGAAACTGCACATATAAATAATTATGTTTTATATGGTGACGACAAGCACAGCTGTTGTTACACGTATAGCAAATAACGTTCATTCGAATTTCGTAAGTTGATAAAAAGAAAGTCAACTGTTACGAATAATGTTTAGTCATGCAATCAAACTGCAAAGATAACTAACACAATATCACGATCTTTTTGCAGAGGAATCACCAAAAAGACGAAGCAGGTTGAGTTCTTCTCGGCAATCAAAGAGCAGCACTTCCTCTAGTTCTGAAGGTAAGATGTGTAAAGAGCAGCACTTCCTCTAGTTCTGAAGGTAAGATGTGTAAAGAGCAGCACTTCCTCTAGTTCTGAAGGTAAGATGTGTAAAAAGCAGCACTTCCTCTAGTTCTGAAGGTAAGATGTGTAAAAAGCAGCACTTCCTCTAGTTCTGAAGGTAAGATGTGTAAAATAATTTATTGTTGATTAAACAATTCATTCATGGTACAAATAATGATATTTACACAGCTTTACTTAGAAGGCTGAACTAATGAATTAAAATGCGTAATCGGTAACTCTAATTATAAATTATAAGTGAACAAAATTGATACCACTACAAGTTTTCGTAGTAAACGCAGTTGATCTAAGATATTCTATGTAAGACTTTATTTCTTCTCTTTGCAGATTCAGATAAGGAAGATTTGAAAATCAAAACCTGATTTTTTTTCATTTCAACAGACTTCAAATTCACAAAACCTTTGATTTTGATGTTTAACAATTAAATACAGCGCTTATCTTTTACTCATACTGTGTTACGCATGTATCTTTTTACTGTTTAATTTTTTGCATATAATGCATACAGATTTTATGTGTAGTTTATAATTATTTAATGCCATCAAAATGTGTAGAAGTAGATCATTTTGAAAACAGATATGTTTTTAATGATAATTATTATATAAATTACAATTGTTTTATGCTATGTAGTAGAGGAAATTAATTTACTAATATTTTTGATGTCTCGTTTAAAGACATTATTTCGTAAGTTATATGTTTGTCCTTTTTTTGTTATTTACATAATTTTTCAAAGTATTACAGTAAAGGTATGTAACTTAAAGCATTTTAAGTCTTTGCATCGGTCAAAAAAGTTCTACAGTGAAGTTTCATGTTAATCAAAGTATCAAAGTACTTCTCCTGTTGATTCCCGATCATGACAAGGAGCACACGGCGGGAGTGACCGATCGGCAGGAGATGCTCATTCCTCCATGGCACCTGACCCCACCTCCGATGTTTTGGAGATCCGTGTTTGCTCTTCTGCTATTTTGTATCTTTATGGACTTTTGATATTGAATACTGTTAGTTATCTCCATGGTTCATTATAGCTAACTATTGTAATTTTTTGTAAGGGGATATTCATTCTGTTATCATTCCAAGGATGAGATGAAGATGATAATATTTTTTGTCAAATAAGTACTTTAAAAGGTATCAGACAGTATTTAGCTTGTAAACCAACAATACTTAACCTTCTTTAATTACAAGATGTACATGTATTTATGGGAATTGCAATATATTTCATGTATTTTACAAAAACCAAAATGTAAATTTATGAACTTTATTATTCATATTCATTGGAGTAATTAACATTGTGAAGGAAACGAATGAAGATCGATTTAATTGTTAAACAATTATAGGATTTTAGTCTTTTGAAAAGATTTGAAAGATTTTATGCCAGCAAGTCTTAATATTATCATTCATTTGTCAGATTTTACATTCAAATAAGCATTTTTACAATAAACACCTTAGTTTCCAGATTGCCATCAATTTTGTTACAGGTAGCAGTCAGCCATTCAAGGGCTATATACATAATGAAATAACGAAATGTAATTATTTCAATTTGAAATTAATACATTCATGTACCATAGAAAGGCATGTCATTCTAATGTAAAAACTAACAAAGTATAATCGTATATAGTGTATACATGGAGTTTTTTTTGCTAGAGATACTAGAAATAACTTTGAAAATGCGGGCAAAAATATTCATCATACAGTTACATATATTGCCATGAGGTGTTATAAATGTATTTTACAGTTAGTAAGCGTAGACTTCAGTAATCGCATTTCTAAATAACCTTGTTAATGTGCAAGACACATAGTGTTGTTTTTGACTTAGCGGGTTTCTATACGCCAAACCGCTAACAGGAAAAGGCAGTGAAATCTAATACGTTTACAATATTCATAATTTCTTTATTTAGAGAACATTTATCAACACCAGAAAATAACAATTAATTATTTATTTTTTTAGTGAGTATATGTTGTGGCAATATTTGTGGGTTGCAAATCTATCTGTGTCATACTCATTTCAGTAAATATTGATGTATCTTCTATAAAAGATGTCAACCTCTGCCACAAAACAATGCAATTCCCAATAGCTCAAAATCTAGACTAAATGAAAACCATAATTTTACGTTAAATATAAATAATACTTAGTTTAAATATCTGTTGGGTTGAGTTGGCCCATAAGGCAAATAGCTGCAAATGAGTCAAAGTTTGCAATCACCTAATAAGGAGCATCAAGTTAACTGACCCACGACAATACTCTATCCTCCAAGTTATTTCCTCCTGGATAGATTGTTCCTAAATTTAGACAAAATATTATAGACCCCCCCTCTGCATTGTGTTAAGAAAAACAGAATCTCCAAGGTCATACAGATAAACACCATTTTTCACAAAAAATGAAATATAGACCGCAGGAGTTTTGGATATTAGAATTAGCACCCTCTAGAACTATTTAAGCGAATCCGAGCTCTTTCCGTTGCTTTATCGTTTTGGGATGATTCTTATTAGATTATGGAAAGGAAGTTAGACCATATACATTTGTCATTTGGAAAAAAATATGTACAAATCCTACAGCTGTGACCTCGCTTACTGAAGTTTACGACATTATTGAATCCTCTTTTGAAGACTTAGCTGTACTTTGATCTTGGTAATCGTTTAAATATTTCGATAAATGGTCAACTTTAATATGATTTTTTCTTAGGGCCCATATTTCTTTTAGGTCTACATTGTTGGTGTTTTATAGTACCGCTGGCACCTGGGTATCGAAAGGGGTTTTGAAAATACATTTTATGATTATATGTAGATAGTCACATACCTGTTTGTTAAAGAATATAATGTTGGTAAATCATTTGTAGTGCGATACCTGCCCAGTTGAGATGAAATGGATAGCGACAGCCTGCGTGCATGAACATAAACTATTTAATGTTTAGAGTCTATACCCGCCCAGTAAATTAATGGGATAACATTTATTCTTATATACTGTCCATTTATTTCAGCATATTTAGAATTGAACATGTTATCTTTGATGCTCTAGGAGACATTTGACGACAACAAACTTTTGACAGAATCAATCATGTGTGGTGTCTCAAGCACCACATTGCCACACAAACTACCTGATGTTTCTAAGTACAAGTTATTCCACCATCTTAATTCTTTGTTGTAAATTTTGTGGTTCTGTAGCTAGCAGGGGTAACTCTCTAGGATTTTCCTCACTAGCTGCAACAGGATCCCTGGCTATGCTTTTTCTTTGTGAAGTGCCTCTTTCTAATGTTTGTAAAGTAACTGAATCATCTTCACCAGATATCATCCCACTGGATCATGCAGCATAGAAACTTACTAGGCAATATATAATAAATTTAAGAATTATTATATCTTGTTTTCTTTGCTATGGGTTTTGCCATCAATTTTATAAACTCGTGAGCTAAATATGGGAGGAAATTAATCATAACTTTTTTTGATATTCTTAATGATAAATTACAAAATCAGTGAATTGTATACATCTTAGGAGCAAGCTATTTTAGTGCGCTTCCATGTTCTTATGCACTAAATGACAATCCAAAAACAGCGTGTGTTTAAACATAAAATTATTTTTCATAAATGAAATGTATACAATAACAATATCAATCATAATTTACATTTTTACTAGGGATGTTAATAGCATGACAAAGCGAGTGTGAGGCAGGCGTTTATTTAACATTAAGTATTTTAAGAAAAAATCATCTCATTTACATGTCCAGGAAGTAATATGACTGCATTGATTATTGTCTGTTGAACCGTGAACGTTAAATTGAGGAAGTGCAGTATAACCACAAAGGTACCACTCCCTATATAAGTATACATACCTACAAAGGAAATAGTCCTAACATAAAGAGGTAAAATAATTGTGCAAAAAGTCTTTTCAACTCAGGTTTGAAAATAAGTAAACATACTGTATATCTAAAGATTGCTTACCCTCTATTAAAATAGACAACAGTAAGTTTATTTTTGTATAAAAGTCTTCAAAAGAAGTCGATAAAATTCTGGTACATGATCGCGATTTCTCAAAGAGCGATATATGGTAAGTGTCTCAATTGGCCCCTTAAAATGAATATATTAATTTTACTTTATATTAAGCTTTAATTTGTACAGCTATATATGCAACCTTTATTGGTCATTTTCATTTTGATCAAAATGCCATAGTTCTAGAAATATGACATAATAAAAATCACGTTTTCCCGCCATTTTAGCATATTTTGTATAAAACTGCGTATTTTCAAGCAGTTTTTCTTCCAGAAAATATAAAGCGCATATTTATATTTTTACCAAAGATGTATCTATCCAATACTAATTAGTGACAGAAAAATTATGCATGTTCTACACTGCGCTCTATGTTTCCCATAAGAAAAAAAAGCATCAAGAAAAAGGCATAATTTTGGCTTTTTTGTTAGATAGCAAGAAAATAGCATTATTTCTCATGTCATTTACAGCTAGTGATTGCATATAGATGTGAAAAATATAATGGAAATATTTCTAATATAATCTCTTCTACAAAATAAATATCAATGAAACATATCTGAATGTCATTCTAAAATGTTGATTTTTAGGGGGCCAAAATTGGCTCTTATCATATATACTACTTTAAGATCACGCTATAAGAAAAAAAAATAGCATGATAAGGCACAGTAATAATGCTTATTATCCATTTAAAACAACACAAATCAGAAGCAAAGCAATCATGGACTTTTGAAGTCATCAGAGGTGGGATCAGGAGCCATTAAGGAGCCAGCATCTTCCTTTGATATGTCATACCCGCCGTGTGATCCCTGTTCATCAGAGGAGCAAACTCTTGCATATGGTAAAATTATAGACATAAACCCTATATAAATGTGCCACTGAAATAAGGGAAATTGACGTTAGAAAAGTAAAAGTCATCATTCATCATAAAGTGTATTAATATACTTCCTAGTATATTATCTAAATATAAAACATATGTGTCACACTCTATATCAGTATTCAAACCTCAGTCGGAAATATCGAGTTGACATAAGAATTAATGGAAGTACCGATTTTTAATAATAAATAAATCTTAATTCGATATACATGCTATTTGAAGGTTTGATTACTTATTATTTGAAAAAATTTCCCATGATTTGCTGAATAATTCACTGTTAAAAACTTAACACTCAATTCTTACAAAAATATCACCACCATTAAACATATCAAAAATACTTTTTCTTACAAAAAGGGGTTTGCAGACCCAAATAGTTGTTAATCTAATGTCGATTTGTCTTTGACCCTATCTTCCAATTATCTAATAGAACGATCTCGAAAAAGAAAATGAAAAATATACGAGTACACGTATGTACAGTACATAAACATAAATATTACTTCTCAATCGTTGATACTATAATGATAATAATGTAATCAAGGAACGGCGTGAAATGCAGAATTGACAAGAAGCTATTGCTGAATTAAATGGAAAAAAAAACTTTATCACATAGCAGTATTATTTTTAACTATACATAATCGTTACTGTATAAAGATGAATAGAATTTTTTTTATCTGTAAGATGAATGATATATTGCAGAAGGATTATTAAAAAAAGGTACTGTAAGTTGTAGGCAAATAACAACCACTTTGTGGTGTCATTTTTATTGGGCTTGCGATAAAAATAAAAAAAAATGTGCAGACATTAGATTGCATTGGGTATGACGTTTTGTAATTGTAGTTAAGATGATCCGTATTTTATTACAGTGACATGTAGGTATACGGGAGAAGGAAGTTATTAAATGTATACAATCCTCCTAACATTTAACTATGGAGAACGATACAGATTACCAGTTGATGCTACTGGAACGATATTCCGATATTTCTTTGAGTAGCTCAATACTTATTCTAATTGGTGCTGCCGTAGGGATCATAGGAAACAGTACCATCATCGTTTTCTACTTTTTCCGCATCAAAGAGAGAGGGGAGCGTTACTTTATTCCGTTATTGGCCATTGTTGATCTTGTTGCGTGTTTTACAAGTCCCCCTTTCTACATCATGGACAACACCTTCTTTTACAATTACCCAAGTGATGCTGCTTGTCGATTTCTCTCGTTTCTGCAGATGTGTGTCCCTGGAGTGTCAGCCCATATACTTCTTGTAATATCTATACAAAGGTACCTTTTGGTATGTAAACCATTCGGCCCCAAAATGACGTTAGCTTGGAAAAGAGTTTTCTTTGGAATAGCGTGTGGTTTTGCCTTGGCATATTCCGTCCCGTTGTTTGGAACATCAGGGGTTCTAAAGACTGTTGACAAGTTCATGAATCATAACGTTACGACAGAGATATGTAAATTTTCTGTTGACACTTCACCAGTAATTACTGTGTATTTTGGACTTTTGGCGCTTATTATGGTGGCAAACATCGGAATAACGGCTGGACTATATGTACCTGTTCTGAGACAGGTTAAGCTTTCTTTTCGGCGAAAAATAAAAATGACAAGCATTCAAAATGAAAGTAATTGTGCTTCTCATACGGAGTCTTCACATACTACGCAGTCAACTGAAATGGAACTTGACAAAGACCAATATGGGAAAGATAACACAGAGTTACAAGAGGTTCATGTATCAACGAAAGAAAACTATTCAAACATTCATGAAGACATTGGGAAAACCTCCAAAGTGGCATCCAATGAAATTAGTGAGGATGAAATGAAAGTTCAAAATCCAAATGGAACAGGTACAGTGGAAAGCAAAAATACGCGCCGAAAAGATGGATCCGTGCAGCGCAGAATCACAATCATGTTTCTTGTCATAATAATTGCTTATGTTTTGTCTTATATTCCACCGCTTGTAATTTTGATTTTGTCATATGCTATCGATGATTTTAATTTCATCACTCTGTCGGAATCGGCCACAATAGCCTGGCTTTATCTGGCACGGTTCGTTTTTCTGAATCATATCGTTAATCCCTTTATCTACGGCTACTTTGATACAAAATTTAGGGATCAATTACACATTTGTTTTATGAAATGCAAAAGAAAATTCATTTCTTAATAACTGATTTTAAACTCACATAAAGGATTGACACATCTGGATATGAAAAAAATATTTTGGAGCATTTGGGCGATGAACAATTAAATATCTTTCGAATTAAGAAAATCTTATTTATATTGTATTCTTCATGAGCTATATTTGAATATATTTAATTTGTAAATATTCTAAATAAGGTTGTATATACATTTCAAACATCTTATGGATTCAAGTGTATCTTTTTATATGCCTCCAAGATTGTCTAAGTATATTTTACTACATTTTACTAAATTGTTAATAGTTAAGTCTCATATTTATTACTAAAGTATTTAAACACTTGGTTTTAAGCAGAAAATGTTTGAAAACAGCACATGCCTCCTAACTGGATGAAAATGTATCATCCAATTAATCATTTAGCAAGCTCATTGCTCACAATACCTCTAGTTTTCTCTACGACTTGTATAAAAAGTCGTTCATAATGACATAATCCCAAACAACAAATTACCTTTTTTTAGATTCTCTTAATGTTTATTTTCTAAGTTTTAAGGTTAATTTTTAAGTAACTTGTTCTTCCTGTATACGAAACTATGACTGGGTTAATATATAGTAAAATAAAGTACGTGTAGGTATTACTTAAACAATGACAAAGCGTTTTCATATTTGTATTATTTATGAAAAATGTTTTGGAAGAAGAAACAAGATATTTAAAGCAAGATATAATAGTATTCATCATGCAAGCATGATGATCTGTTTATTCAATTTATTACACCATCGCTTAAAAAGTAGGAAGGTATATAGTGATGGGGATGTCCGTCCGTCTATACATCCGTTCGTCTGTTTGTTACGCTTTAGGGAACCCATCCTTACATGCAAATCCTTTATTAACAATAAATGAAATCTGATGACAATTTCACAGAATCTTTCTTACATAGAGTCATCGTGCACCTCCTATTTTACTTTTTTATCTGTGAATTATTTGAATTCATGTACATATTTAAGTAAACTTTTATATGACTTATTATCTCTAAACCATAGATTCATATCAACTTGAAATTTATCTCAATAAATTTCGACTAACGATAAACAAAAAATATCATCTTAATATTTCTAATATTTCGTGAATGCCTGCTAGGCCTGCTAAAGCATGAAATACATGAATAAAATATATAATATGAAATGAAATACATGTATGTGGATAAAACGAACAGCATTCAAACTCAAAAGTTCACGAAACATTACAAAACAGGAGCAGAGCAAGCAAGGACCTTCAAAACATTACAAAACAGGAGCAGAACAAGCAAGGACCTTCAAAACATTACAAAACAGGAGCAGAGCAAGCAAGGACCTTCAAAACATTACAAAACAGGAGCAGAACAAGCAAGGACCTTCAAAACATTACAAAACAGGAGCAGAACAAGCAAGGACCTTCAAAACATTAGACGTGGGATCAAGTGCCTTGGAGAAGTGATCATTCCCTGCCGACCGGTCACACCTGACGTGTGCTCCTTGTCATGATCGGGAAATAAGGGGAAAAAATTCTTGGACAACTGAGTGTATATACAATGGCCTAAAAATCAGTATGAAATAAAGTTAGACAGCATTTGTTCTGATTCCAAAAATTACAAAATAATTGTCCTACAAATTATTTTTTTTTTTTTACAAATGTGTTACAAACATATTTGAATTGCGAACGTCAGAGGTAATATGCAGTTTATATTAAACTTTAAATATAAAGAGCACATGTTCGGAGTCATCCTTTTGTTTCATATAAGAATGTTTTCTTGATTTTTTAAGATGGGAGAAAATTAAAATTAAATTATATTACAAACGAGATGACTTCAACTTCTCCGTCATCACCTTTCCTTATTCATGCAGTTATATTCAGCTATCACCCGCATGCATGGTGTTTACATTTCCCATCTTATTATTATTACAGTAACCTCTCATTGGGTCATATTTTGTCTGAATCGGTTCATACCGTTAGTGTAACCATTGTTTTTATGCAGCAAATGACAGGTGTATAGTTCATCTACTTGATGAAAAAAGGCCCATGGCGGGTGTGACGGGTCACCAGGGGATAAGTACTCCTCCATTGCATCTGAACCACATTCTTATGTTTTAGAGGCCCGTTTTTGTCCTGCTTTTAAATTTTTTAAATGTACTTTTAAGTTTATATTGTTCGTTACTTAGACATTTAGACATTTAATTTACAAAGTAACAAAGATGTGGTACAATAATGTAGCCGTGCACACAATTAATAAGATACCTCCCTGATTACATCTTGTGTGGAAATTTTCACATTTGTATGTATTCGGATGTACATTTGCAGGGATAGAATCTCTTAGACTAATATACATGTACTAAATTTACTAGAAATCTTGATTGTCGATAAACTGTGGTTTCTCAATGATAATTGTATTCTATCTACAAACTCAGTTCCATTAATAATTGGATAGTAAATATAGGTTAATAAGTAATTATAAAAGGAAGACATGTTGACAGACGAAAATTGAGTGTGGTCGGTACGTAGTCAGTAGATGCTTTTTGCTCTACGGCATCTGGTGTTTGGAGGGCCGTGTTTGTTTTACTCCTACTTTGTGTTGCTAAATAAACTTTTCATCTTTAATACTGTTCGTTATTTATATGTACATGAATTTCATTGAGCGGAAATTGATTTTTCAAGAAGTCACCTTTGACTTGATTAAACTCATTTCTAAAAATACTTATTTATGGATAAATGTGCAAGACATCTAGTGTTGTTCTTGAATTCGCGGAAGTTTTTATCCGCGAAAACTGCTAAAAAGATTAGCGAGTATATGTCGTGGCAATATTAGTGAGTTGCAAATCAGATCAACACAACATTGGCAGACACACTACAGCAGCAGCAACAATTCAATCATCTATCTCTGCCATACTCATTTCCGTACATATTGCAGTTACTTTTATAGAAGTTGTCAAACTCTATCACAAAGCAATACAGTTCCCATCAGCTTAAAATTTAGACTTAATGTTATCCATCATTTTGCTTATTTAACTTAATAATACATGTATTTTGTTTAAATATCAGATATGTTAAAATCCTCTTTTAAAAACTTGGCTGTACTTTGATCTTGGTAATCGTTTAAATATTTCGATAAATGGGTAACTTTATTATGATTTTTCCCGCCCAGGAAATTAATGGGATAACATTTCGTCTTAATCTGGACTGTTCATCATACATTTTCCATCCCATACACATCCCTCTTGAAGCCCCTAACCTAATGTTGTGCATAAATTTAAAATTACCCTGCATTTATCCTAATAGGCTGAAGCAAAAATACTAATATAAATCAAGGAAAAAATCTATTTTTCGATCTCGTTAATATTAATTTTAGCTTTTGATGTAATTTGGCAACAGGAATTTCTTTTTCATTGAAGAAATTTTCCTCTCTTCTAAGATTATTCAGTAATATATGTACTGTACATTTATATCAACATAATTATTTAGAATAAAACATGTTATCTTTGATGCTCTGGGAGACTTTGGATGACAACAAACTGTTGACAGAATCAATCATGTGTGGTGTCTTAAACACAACATTGCCACAGAGACTACTTGATCTTTCTGAGGTACAAGTTATTCCATCCTCCTAATTCTTTGTTGTGTATTTTGTGGTTCTGCAGCAACCAGGGGTAACTCTCTAGGATTTTTCTTACTAGCTGCAGCAGGGTCCATGGCTATGCATTTTCTTTGTGAAGTGTCTCTTTCCAATGTTTGTGAAGTAACTAAATCATCTTCACCAGATACCATCCCACTGGATCATGCAGCATAGAGCCTTGCTATGTAATATATAATAAATCTAAGAATATTATATCTTGCTATCTTTGCTTTGAGTTTTGCCCTTCAATTTTATAAAACTCGTGAGCTAAATATTGCAGTTAAATTAATCAAGATAACTTTTTCTATATTCTGAATGACAAATTACAAAATCAGTCAATTTTATACGCCTTAGGAGCAAGCTATATTAGCATGCTTCCATGTTCTTATGCACCAGATAACAATCCAAGACCATTGTGTGCTTAAACGTCAAATTATTTCTCCTAAATAAAATGTATACAATTGCAATATCAATCAAAATATACATTTTTACTAGGGATGTCAATAGCATGACAAAGCGAGTGCTCATTTTGACACAGGCGTTTAGTTAACATTAATAAGTTTTTAAAAAAAAAATCCCTAAAATCATTTCATTTACATGTCCAGGAAATAGTATGACTGCATTAATAATTGTCTGTTGAACTGTGAACGTTAAATTGAGGAAGTATAGCATAACCACTCCCTATATAAATATATCCATGCAAAGGAAATAGTCCTTACGTAAAGACGCTGAGAATAAGGTCAAATTATCTTTTTAACTCAGGCTTAAAATGAGAAAACATATACCTTAAAATTGCTTACCCGAAATTAAAGTAAACAATAGTGAGCTAATTATGTTTTTAAAGTTTTAAAGAGAAGTAGGCGAAATTAAAATTGATCATCATTTTCTAACTTTAAGATCACGATACTTAAAAAATTAGGAGATAAGGAACAATAATAATGCTTATAATCCATTTAAAACAACACCTATCGGAAGCAGAGCAATCAGGAACTTTTGAAGCCATCAGAGGTGGGATCAGGAGCCATTAAGGAGCCAGCATCTCCAGTTGATCTGCCATACCCGCCGTGTGATCCTTGTTCATCAGAGGAGCAACCTCTTGCATTATGTTAAATTATAGACATAAACCCTAGATGCATGTGTTACTCAAATAAGAGAAGCTGACGTTAGAATAGTAAAAGTCATTATTCATCATAAAGGTTTGTTTTAATATAAGGATATGGAGATAACGAACAGTATTCAATCTCAAAATCCATAAAACACGAGCATTCACGGACCCCCGAAACATCAGAGGTGGGATCAGGTGCCATGGAGGAGTTAGCATCCCCTGCCGACCGGTCACAACCGCCGTGTGTTCCTTGTCATGATCAGGAAATAACGGAAAATATCCTTCCTAGTAGTTTATCCAAATATAAAACAGATGTGTCGTACTCTATATCGGTATTCAAACCTCAATCGGAAATATCGAGTCGACATAAGGATCAGAGTACCGATTTTTAATAACAGATAAATCTTAAATTCGATATGCATGCTTTTTGAAATTTTTTTTTTACTAATTATTTGACAAATCTTCCCACGATCTGCTGAATGATTCACTGTTAAAAACTTTAACACACATTTATTATAAAATATGAACACCATTAAACAAAACAAAAATAGATTTTTTAGACCCAAATAGTAATTAATTCAATGTCGACTTGTCTTTGACCTTATCTTCCAATTATTTAATAGAAGAATCTCGAAAAAGAAAATGAAAAGCATACTAATACACGTATGTACAGTACATAGACATTAATATAACTTCTCTATCTTTGATACTATAATGATAATAATGTATCAAGGAACGGCTTGAAATGCAGAGATGGCATGAAACTATTGTTAAATTAAATGATAAAAAAAAACTTTATCACAGAGCAGTATTATTTTCTTTTAAAAATACATACTCGTATAAAGATGAATAGAATCATTTTTAAATCTGTTGGATGCATCATATATTGTAGAAGTAAAATAAAATGGGTAAAGTAAGTAGTATATAAATTGCAATTCTTTAGCAGTGTCATTTTTATTGGGTTCGAGATAAAAATAAAAAAAAACCGTGCAGGCGTGAAATTGCATTTAGTATGACTTTATTTAACTTTGATCAAGATGATTCGTACTTTAGTACAGTGACATGAAGGTATGTTGGAGAAGGAAGTGAATGCATACACTCCTCCTAACATTTAAGTATGGAGAACGATACAGATTACCAGTTGATGCTATTGGAACGATATTCCGATATTTTTTTGAGTAGCTCAATACTTATTCTTATTGGTGCTGTCGTAGGGATGATAGGAAACAGTACCATAATCGTTTTCTACTTTTTCCGCATCAAAGAGAGAGGGGAGCGTTACTTTATTCCGTTATTGGCCATTGTTGATCTTATTGCGTGTTTTACAAGTCCCCCTTTCTACATCATGGACAACACCTTCTTTTACAATTACCCAAGTGATGCTGCTTGTCGAATTCTCTCATTTCTTCAGATATGTGTTCCTGGAGCTTCAGGGCATATACTTTTGGTAATTACTATTCAAAGGTACCTTCTGGTATGCAAGCCATTCGGTCCGAAAATGACGTTAGTTTGGAAAAGAGTTTTCTTTGGAATAGCGTGTGGTTTTGCCTTGGCATATTCCGTCCCGTTGTTTGGAACATCGGGGGTTCTAAAGACTGTTGATAAGTTTATGAATCATAACGTTACGACAGAGATATGTAAATTTTCTGTTGACACTTCACCAGTAATTACTGTGTATTTTGGACTTTTGACACTTATTATGGTGGCAAACATTGGAATAACGGCTGGACTATATGTGCCTGTTTTGAGACAGGTTAAGCTTTCTTTTCAGCGAAAAATAAAAATGACAAGCATTCAAAATGAAAGTAATATTGCCTCTCATACCGAGTCTTCACATACAACGCAGTCAACTGAAATGGAACTTGACAAAGAACATTATGGGAAAGATAGCACAGAGTTACAAGACGTTCATGTATCAACGAAAGAAAACTATCCAAACATTCATGAAGACATTAGGAAAACCTCCAAAGTGGCATCCAATGAAATTAGTGAGGATGAAATAAAAAGTCAAAATCCTAATGGAACAGGTACAATGGAAAGCAAAAATACGCGCCGAAAAGATGGATCCGTGCAGAGAAGAATCACAGTCATGTTTCTTGTCATAATAATTGCTTATCTTTTGTCTTATATTCCACCGCTTGTCATTTTGATTCTGTCATATGCTATCGAGGATTTTAATTTCATCACTCTGTCGGAATCGGCCACAATAGCCTGGCTTTATCTTGCACGGTTCGTTTTTCTGAATCATATCGTTAATCCCTTTATCTACGGCTACTTTGATACAAAATTTAGGGATCAATTACACATTTGTTTTATGAAGTGCAAAAGTAAATTCATTTCTTAATAACTGATTTTAAACTCACATAAAGGATTGCAACATCTTGATATGAAAACAATATTTTGGAGCATTTGGGCGATGAAAAATAAAATATCTTTTGAATTAGGAAAACGTTATTCATATTGTATTCTTCATGAGCTATATTTGAATAAATTTAATTTGTAAATATTCTAAATAAGGTTGTATATACATTTCAGACATCTTATGGATACAAGTGTTTCTTTTTATATGCCTCCAAGATTTCATACCGTATATACTCGCCTATAAGTCGGTTGTATTTAAGAAGCTTGTATATCAGATGGACTGACCTCATATAAAACCATACTTTTAATAGCTCGCCTATAAGTCGGATAAAGAGTTTTAGACCAGAGATTAACTCCCAAAAAAACGACTTATAGGGGAGTATATACGGTAACTATATTTTACCACATTTTACTAAACTGTTAATAGTAAAGTCTCATATTTATTTTTAAAGCATAACTATTATATGTCTTATTCCTGATATTTAAACACTTGGTTTTTAGCAGAAAATGTTTCAGAGCAGCACATGCCTCCAATCTTCTTTTTGATTGGATGAAAATATATATGGGGATAATGTTTCAAATCAATTAAATGATTTAAGTCTAAGTAACAGATAATAAACATATTTCAATACAAATATTTTTCTAAGTATTTGGACATATAAAAAGGAATGTTACGGAAAACAGATAAAAATACTTTTGATTTTGTTCCGCAGACGTAGATTAAATACACATATATTTATCATGTAAAATGTAATATATACATTCACTTGTTTTTTATACCCCCCGCTTGAAAAGAGGTAGGGTATATGGCAATCGGTATTTCCTGTCCGTCCGTCCGTTCGTCAGTCTGTCGCTTTGGGATACCAATCTCTTATCCACAACTCTTATACCACTGAGTGAAATTTAATGAAACTTTCATAGAATATTTATTACATCTTGCCATTGTGCACCTCCTATTTTGCTTTTTGATACGACACATATTTTGGGTTTCCCTGCCAATCAAAACATGGACTCTGCCATTATATCCATATGGGAGGAGGAGTATCACTTATTAAGCTCATTGCTCACAATACCTCTTGTTTTCTCTACGACTCATGCAACAAGTGTTTCATAATGACATAATCCATAACAACAAATTACATTTTATTAGATTCTTAAAGTCTACTTTCTTGGTTTTAAGGTTAATCTTTAAGTAAATTGTTCTCTCTGTATTCGAAACTATAACTGGATTTATATATAGCAAAATAAAGTTCGTGTAGGTATTACTTAAACAATGACAAAGCGTCTTCATATTTGTATCATTTATGAAAAATGTTTTGGAAGAAGCAACAAGATATTTAAAGCAACATAAAAAGTATTCATCTTGCAAACATGGTGAACTGTTTATTCAATTTATTACACTCCCGCTTAAATAGTAGGAGGGTATATAGTGATCGGGATGTCCGTCCGTCTATACATCCGTTCGTCTGTCTGTTACGCTTTAGGGTGCCCATCCCTTACATGCAACTCCTTTATTACCACTAAATAAAATTTGATGATACCTTTACAGAATCTTTGTTACATAGAGTCATTGTGCACCTCCTATTTTACTTTTTGATCTGTCAATTATTTGAATTCATGTACATATTTAAGAAAACTTTTATTTGAACTGTTGTCTCCACAACAAAGATTCATATTAATTTAAAATTCATCAAAATAAATTTTTACTAACAATTAAACAACAAATCATCTAAATATTTCAAACATTTGGTGAATGCCTCCAAGGCCTGCTAAAGCTCTTGTAACATGAAATACATAGATAAAATATGAAATTAAATATGTGGATGAAACGAACAGTATTCTAGCTCAAAAGTTCATAAAACATTACAAAATAGGAGCAGAGCAAACACGGACCTCCAAATCACCAAAGGTGGGATCAGGTGCCTTGGAGAAGTGAACATCCCCTGCTGACCGGTCACACCTGCCGTGTGCTTCTTGTCATGATAAGAAAATAACGGAAAAAAATTCTTGGACTACTTAGTGTGTATACACTGTACAATGGCCTAAAAAATCAGTATGAAATAAAGTCAGATAGCATTTGACTTAATGATATTGTATTTGCCGACAAGGTGATTGCATCAACCATAGAACTTACAAAATAATTACTTTAAACTAGACTGCTGATAAGTCCTAGCACTAGTATTTTCAAAGTTCCAATAATGGTTAAAGTTTTTAAAATATTTTAAGTTTAAAGTTTAGGAACGACATGTCTTAAATGTTGATACTAAAATAATCGCCTTGTTACAATGAATATACATGAAATATAGCTTTAAAGTACATGTATCATAATCGACCTCAATAGAACTCGCAGACATGCAGTGTTTGTAAAAATCAATTATTTTAAGATAAAAATGACATTCGATCGCCAATTTGAAGGTCGAGGTTCCATGCTTCAAGACTTTTTAAGATGATTTTTTGCAGTTTTCCATGTAAAATTTTGTTAATTAAAGGACATGTACAGTGGGATGGTAATAAAGGAAAAAAAGCAGCAATATGCACGATATTTTTTGTTTTATTAGAGTGTGAATGAAGTATGCAAAGATAAACATTAAACATTATTAAAGCTCAACATTTCACTGAAAAAAAAAATACAAATCACCTGAACAATTGAGGTGAATCCTTGTATATAAAACATGAAGTTTTATAAAGGAATCATGAAAATTAGGGCAAAATACATTTTCAGAATATAAGTTAAACTGTATCTCCTCCAGTTTTATTACTAGCGAATTTTTTGAATAATGATATAATAATTTGCACTAGACAATATTCCGCTAGAAATAATGCAAAACCACTATAAATTCATGTTTCTGCATTTCTTTTCATTGATTATATTTTATAAAAATAAATAGTTGCAAACAATTATTAAAAATCTGGTTTAAACGTGCTGAAATATATAATTCTGATTCCAAAAATTACAAAATAATTGTCACTTTTACAAATATATTTGAATTGAGAACATCAGAGATAATATGCAATTTCATATTAACTTGAAATATAAAAGAGCACGTGTACGGAGTCTGTCATCCATCAGTTTCAAATAAGGATGTTTTCTTGATATTTTAAGATAGGAGAAAATTAAAATTAAATTATATGACAAACGAGATGACTTAAACTTTTCCGTCATCACCTTTCCTTATTTATGCAGTTATATTCAGTTATCTCCCGCATATATGGTGTTTACATTTCCCATCTTATTCTATAACACAGAGCATGTTTCAAGTACAATCAATTTTTAACATTACATGTAACCTCTCACTGGGTCATATTTTGTCTCAATCGGTTCATACCGTTTGCTTAACCATTGTTTCTATGCAGAAAATGACGGGAGTATGTTTCATCTAGTCTACTTGATGAAAAAAGGGCCCATGGCGGGTGTGACAGGTCACCAGGGGATAAGTACTCCACCACTACATCTGAACCACATTCCAATGTTTTAAAGGCCCGTTTTTGCTCTGCTTTTAATCTTTTTTACTTTAAAAGTTGAATATTGTTCGTTACTTAGACATTTTACTAACAAAGTAACAAAGATGTGGTACAATAATGTAGCCGTGCACACAATCAATTAGATTGTGTGTTGAGATTTTCACATTTGTATGTATTCGGATGTACAGTTGCAGGGAAAGGATCTATTAGACTAATATACAATTATACATGTACTAAATTTACTAGAAACCTTGATTGTTGATAAAATGTGATTTTCTAATGATTATTGTATTCTATCTACAAACTTGATACCATTAATAATTGGATAGTAGGTTCATAAGTTATTATATAAGGAAGACATGTTGACAGAAGAAACTTTTAACTATTTGTTAAAAAAAACCCTGAAATTTCGCTCAGTATTCAGGGAGATATTGTAATGAGCATTATGCCCAATATAAGTAAGCTTTCTATAATGAAAGATGAGAGATATACAAATAATAAGAAAAACTCACGCGGAAACAAGCATAAATTATATATTCATTCTGATCAGAGTAGTGAGCGTAACAGGATGCAGGATTAAACGTTTTCTTCCTTTTGTCACTGAAAGTAGAATCTGATTAAAATAGATTATTTGTTACATATACAAGCCATGGAGAACTCTACGAACTACACTTTATTGCTACAAAGTTCTTATTTTGATCTTGCTTTAGGTTGTACAATTCTGATTGGTATAGCAGCTCTTGTGGGAATAGCTGGGAATTTAATGATTATATTCTTTTATTTCTTTCGGATCAAAGACCGAGGAGAACGTTACTACATTCCGATTCTGGCAGTTATTGACTTTCTGGCAAGCATCACCAGCTCCTTATACAACATCATGGACAACTCTTATTTTTATAACTACCCCAATGACGTCATCTGTCGACTACTGAGCGCCCTACAGGTGTGTGTACCGGGAATATCTGCTCATGTACTATTGTTGATATCAATACAAAGATACCTTCTAGTGTGTAAACCATTTGGACCAAAAATGACGTTATATTGGAAAAGAGTTGCACTGGGACTAGTTTGTGGAATTACAGTAGTCTATTCAGTTCCAATTTTGGGAACAGCTGGAGTGAAAACTTCCCAAGAAGTGTACCTAAATCACAATGTTACTGTCAAGATATGCAAATTTTCGGCTGATTCATCGTCATACATAACGATTTATTTTGGAATTTTGTCCCTTATCATAATAGGTAACATTGTAGCAACGGGAGCCTTTTATATTCCTGTTCTTAAACAAGTAAGAATAGCATTTCGTTCTTTTCGTAGAAAGGTAGCTAACAAATATAAAGAAGACACCGTTCCCACAGAACTAGAGGCTGTTTCGGATTCAAACGCCGAGCAAATTGAAATGAAAACAATCTCGGTCTCTAATGCTTCAACTCCAGCGACAAATGAACTCCCAGTTTCAAATTTATCTCCAGGTAAAAATGCAGAACCCGGAAGTATTACAGAGACAGACGATACAGAGGATGTTGGTACTAATAATCCAAACATTTCAAAGAATGAGAATACAGATGACAAACCGAAAGAAATGAAAGAAACCAAGTCAAAGCGTAAATCAGTTCAAAGGAGGTTAACTATGATGTTCTTTGTGCTTATCTTGGCATACATTATCTCTTACATTCCTCCCCTCGTGTTTTTGGTACTAACATACGCCATCGAAAATTTTAATTTTTTAACCTTAACAAAGACAGAGTCTGTGCTGTGGATATACCTTCCTCGTCTGGTGTTTTTGAACCATGTGATCAATCCATTCATATATGGATATTATGATACAAAATTAAGAGATCAACTGACAACGTGTTTTAAAAGGAAAAGACACATCATCAACTGATTTAATATTCTAATATTCTATAACTCTTGTAAACTGTCCCTTTACTCTTAAATAAAAGTTTAAAAAATACATTATTCATGTAGAGGTAAAATACTGTCTGATATAGCTATCAAGATAAAGCTATCTGATATATATGATGTAAACTAAGTTTTTGCTCTATTTAAATGGATTTGGCAGGTTTTCTAGGACGAATGAAATTATTCAGGCATTTTAAAAAAGGTAAACAAGATATTAAGCATTAACGTCCAGACACTGGCTATTTTTATTGAAAGACAATGTATTGATGGGTATTCAAAAATTCTGGACAACATTTAAACAGTTAAAGTCAAAATTTAAAGGCCTTTTGCATATGTTGAGAATGTATGAGAAATACGTCACATCCCTAACAAGAAGTTACTTACAGTAGTTAAATATAATTAACTATATTAGATATATTGATTTTTATCTGATTTTTGTCCCCCAGTTTTTTGAAGATTTAAAGCTATAGTGAATCTGTGTAATAAAATCAAAAACATAAAATCTTTTGACTTTTCAACTTTTTCATAAAAACATTCCCCACAATAATCTCCAGCATTTCTTACATCATTGACAGCTGCTTTTCAAATGAAAAAGAAACTTTAAAAAATACTTACCTTGTCATTGTTTATTTGCAAAATTACTTCGGTAAGATTAATGATATGGGGATAACGAACAGTATTCAATATCAAAGTCCATTAAAAAAAACAAAATAGGAGCAGAGCAAACACGGATCTGAAAAACATCAGAGGTGGGATCAGGTACCATGGAGGAGTGATCATTCCCTGCCAACTGAACACTCGCCGTGTGCTCCTTGTCATGATCGGGAAATAACGGAAAAATCCCTGCAGAAGAATTTCCGAGATATAAGATTAACATTACAGGCGTGCGTTGTTCAAGTACGACTGAGTAAACCATTGTTTTTTGTCACAAGTGATCTAGATATTGACGTCACGTTCACATTGCGACGTCAAATTATGGAGTAAACTATTTCATTACATATTCTCTCTACAGAACGTATTATATGACTCAGTGTGTGCCAAATTTCATTCTGATCTGAACTTTGGTTGTACAAATACAAGTACACTGTATAGACGTAGTTCAGGCACTTTTTAATTACCCCTTGTATTATCAATTAACAATTATCTTATGGTTACTTTAATTTTGTTTCTTCGATTAAACATCGCTGAATATCATCAATATGGCAATTTATAATGACGATGAAGCATCTGGCCATTTAGATGATTAGAACAGGCATTTCCGAAACCTGTTCCTTACCATTACAGTGTCTTATTTTATCTTACTTCATTTTAATCATTTTCGAATTCGTGTCTAATATATTGTTCAAAACTATAAACTCTATTTACAAAAAGGAGTTAGGTCTCTAATGTCAGAGGCAACATCATGTGGAGGACTTGTTAGAACAGTTTTTAGCATATTTTAGCATATTTAAATAATTTTTAAAACTTAAGACTAATCGTTAGGTACAATATACATTTCTTTAACACAAATAGACATATGTTCTTAAAATAAACATATTAATGGAAAATAATAGTCTGTTTGAAAACAATACACCATGCACAACACCGTTAGGGAAATACTTTGGTGATGGGATCCTGAATTAGATATTCAGTATGTAATCATGGCGCTGAACACTTAGAAAATACCATCAAGAAAAAGTTTTGCATTCTGTAAGTATTAATCTGTATTGTGTGTAGATCCGATGTTATTGTGTACCATACTAAAATTATCATACATGTACATGTGAAAATGTTATTTCAATAAAAAAAAAAATAGTTTACAGCTTCAATGCTCTACTATTCGTATAACAGATAAACATGCCCTCTTTGAACTGTCAGATGGAAGATGGACTTGGATTGATGATATACCATATTATTTTTTATAAATATATATCTTTACATTAAACTACAGGGATATTTTTTATATCTTATCTGTATATTGTATTACACTGTTTTAAATTCTTAAATACGGACATATTAAATGGCTTATTAAATCAGAAAATGTAGGGCTTCAAAAGATAGATTTTAAAGTGAAACTCAACTTAGGGTAATGTCAACGTTATCAGGATAAGGAAGTAAACATTTGTTTTAAATGATTTCTAAAACACAAAATGATTTTGCTTAAACTTAAGTATATCATTACCTGAATAAGAAAGAGAAGATTTATATCATAACAGAGTCCACCTTTTCTGTGCAAAATGCTGAACAAAACCAACGCTTTAGTTATACTGCAGGAAAGTTACCTGGAATTAAGCTTACCTAACACCGTGTTAATCATCATGGCTGCTGTGATAGGGGTGACAGGAAATTGTTCTATCATAGTGATATATTTCTATCGAATCAAAGAAAGAGGAGAGCGTTATTTCATCCCGCTACTCGCACTTGTTGACCTCGTGGGAAGCCTTACTATTGCTCCGTTCTACGTGATAGGAAATCTTTATTTTTACGTGTATCCGAATGACAACGTTTGTCGAATCTTATCATTCTTCCAGTTTCTTGTCACGGGGATCTCAGCACACGTCCTGTTGCTGATATCTATTCAGAGGTACCTCTTAGTGTGTAGACCATTTGGACCGAGAATGACACACTTCTGGAAAAGAGTTTCCTTTGCATTGGTGTGTATCTTCAGTTTAGCATATTCTGTTCCAGTTCTGAAAACATCCGGAGTGAAAATAATGGATGATATCTACATGAACCAAACAATTTCAACTAGGGTCTGCAAATTTTCCGTGGCAAATTCAACCGGAGTTGTAGCTTATTTTGGACTGTTAGTTTTAATTTCAGTGTTGAATATTGTTATGACTGCAGGTTTTTATTCCCCTGTTCTGCGACAACTAAGACTGTCAAAGAACATTATTTTCTCCACATGCACCCCTTTAGACAAAAAACGATGTAACCAATACTACTCATTCTCTGGCTCCTCAGTTTCAAATTCTGCTGGTGAAGAAACAGATCATTACGTTAATGAACCTAGTCATCCCACAACAGAACATCACAGTGAGAAATCAATCCCTACGGGTACAGAAACTAAAAATGTCTCTATTTCTCAGGATAATTCTAGTCAGACTAAATCAGAGGAAACTCGAGCTGAAATCCCAAACAATGTGACAACCATGGATATTCGCTTCCGCCCACAAAATGTAAGATTACAGAGGAGAATAAGTATCATGTTTCTTGTTGTTATCGTAACATATATTCTGTCCTACATTCCTCCCCTTATTCTTCTTCTACTCACGTACACTATCAAGGATTTCAACTACATCACTCTGACCAAAGGAGAGACATTAACCTGGATTTATCTACCGCGCCTTCTGTTTATAAATCATGTTGTTAATCCGTTTATATACGGGTATTTTGATGCTAAATATAGAGAGCAGTTGAGAAATTGTTTTAGAAGACAATGAAGTTTGTTTTAGATTTATTACCATTGTTGACAATTAAGAGGGGATGTAGGAACAAAGTTATGATATTGAATCAACAATTGGTACTGTAATAAATATTTTCAATATTGTGTTATGTCCTTTATAGTTTGTTTGTTTCTATTTTGTAGGATTTTTTTTTATCTGACAAGTAAAACAAGTGTGAATAATAATAAACTTATTCATTGTTTGAAATGACAAAATGATCCCTATTTTTGGGAGACTCCAGATTACGTAACAAAACTCCAGAATCAAAAACCTGATGTCATGTATACCTGTTTTAAAAAGGAATTAATATGTAGTGATAGAATAAACATAGGTAACAAAAAGGTAAAATTAAAAAAAATTAATGAGTCGAGTTCCACGTTTTCTCAATTCTAAAATTCTTCATTTGAGAAATATTCGTTTTTAGAAAAAAAACGGCATAACCTTGCCTATCAACAAAATGTTTATGCACTGATATCCGACACATCTTTCCAATAAATACCTAAAAATTGTAATAAAAAAAATGTTCTTGTGGTCGGAGGAGATATCTGTGAGGATCACCGTCCAGATATTGTTTTGTAAAAGCAAACATTAGATGAATTATTTTTTTCTTTCAATTCATTTTGCACACAAAATAATTCATCTTTAGAGTGCTCCTTGATTTAAAGTTTAAAATTTTTGATTTAAAGTTTAAAAGTTTTGATTTAAAACCTAGTTACTGGGTCATAGGTCAAGGTCATTGCGAATCTATGTTAAAGTATTATCATGGGAATATTTCAAACTCTCTATCTGTCTCAAATTTCACCAAAAGAGTTATCACCAGTTAAAGTTAAAATTAAAAGGCAAGGTTACACTAAAAAAAAACTGCTCCTTGAATCCCTTTATCAAAGTTTCTTTACTGAAAACAGGACCCTTTGACAGCCTCATCATAAAATATATGGAGATAACGAACTGTAGTTAAGCACAAAAGTCAATTAAACAATAAAATTTGAATCAGAGCAAACATAGACCTCTAAAACATCAGAGGTGGGATCTGGTGACATGGAGGAGTGAAATCAATGATGCATATATCAACATTTTATCTAGCTATATATGTATGAAAACATGTTTTATGCGAGGTGAATATCTATATACGTTCAGCAGGTTGTCTCTTGTGCCGATATACATGTAGCGTTTAATCACATGTATATAATTTAATACAGATGTATAATGTTAGTCATTTTATGGTAAAGAAAAATAATACTATATAACATAGAACTGCTTTATCAAGAAAGTATAAATATGAATAATTTAATAAAAAATTTGAATATTGCGTTTACTTTGTAAACTTAAATTAACGTGAGCAACAACAATCTCTAAATATTTCATTAACAGAAATAAATATTTTTTTATATTTTTTTTTCTACCAGAAATGTAAGGAAATCTGAATAAGTAGCCTTTACATGATACATGTATACGCAATACGAATTCTACAGAAATTAGTAAATAAACATTCAAGTAGGCATGTACGGGCCGTTAGTTTATGGTGTAAGTTTTTAATACATCTTTTAAAGAGAAAATCAACGTCCTCTTTTCAAAACGTGACAACATGCGAGGGTTTTATTTTTGAAAAATCAATGAATATCTGCACGAAAATCACCAATAAATCTGTAATAGTATATTCATCAAGAAGTTTTTTGCTGATCATTGAGGTATTGTAAATATGAATTTTACATTTACTTCCTGCTTCAATATCTATATAATAAAAGACATTATCATTCTAGGAATTTTATATGTTTCATATTTTTGAGATTTAAAGACAAAGAGAATGGTTTTCCTTCCTCTGTGTTTGATTGTCTTTCTACAAACATCCATCATAGAAGGTAAATATGTCTTTGCTAAAAAAAAATCAATCCTTGTAAAAGTACCTCAACTTTTATTGTTCATTTAAAATATAATAAGATGTTGCACAAACGGTTCATACGTAAAATATGCGATTTTAATAAGACTGTATTGATATAAAACTAAGGTTCGTATTACAAAAGCAAGATATTGAGAAATAATATATTCAACTAAAGACAATTAATGTTTAAACAAATTTCTTAATTTTGAGTCACAAAAAGTGTTGCAGTAAGAACTGCAATGTTACAAAATGTCAGGAATTGATTTTAAACGTCTATCTTTTGATTCACAGAGGTCTACTCAAGTCCTGCCATAGGATTTTCAGTGCAACTTTCAAGAGACACTCATTTGGGACACGGACAAGCGATCAGGTACGACAAAATTATTACTAATTACGGTAACAGTTACAACAAATGGACTGGACACTTTGTTGCTCCAAAGAAAGGATTATACTTGTTTTCCTGTTCCATAATGGCATACAACGATGAAACAATTCATATTCAGATGGTAAAGAATGGTATCAAAGTATCCACGATTTATTCCAATCCTTCTAGATTTGATCACAGCTCACAGACAGTTGTGTTGGTCCTACAAAAAGGAGATAGCGTGTGGACAAGACAGGCATATTCAGGTAGACATCTACATAAAGTAGCGGTCTATAATATGTTTTCTGGTGTCCTCATTTCAGAAAACATTTGAAAGATGTTTACAATCCATTATTAAATATCAAAAAGCATGTTTCAAAGCTTATACTATCTATAAAGTACTATCTATAAAGTAAATAAATGAACAATGATGCAAAATATGGCAATATTCTTGGTTTTTTATTATTTTTTCTTGTACATATTTGTTAAATTTGTTGCTGCTTTGCTCAAGCTGAAGGGGTGCAGTATTCAACAATCTTTCCCCTCTCTCGACTAATAATAGATATCATACCCAACAGAGAAATGTGCATAATATATATTGTTTCTTTGATAGAATCTGTGTCAATGATATACTTTTAAAATCCCTGGATTGAAAAGCGGAAAGGTATATAGTAATCGGGATGTCCGTCCGTCCATCTGTCTGTTACACTAATCTGCAACTCCCCCCATACCACTGAATAAAATGTGGTGAAACTGTCACATTATCTTTATTTTATTTTGCTATTGTACACATCCTATTTTATGTTTTGATCCGAAACATATTTAGGTTTCTCCTAACAATACAGGGACACTGCCATTTTATTTATATGGAAGGCAGAGAGTATCATTTAGTAAGCTCATTGCTCACAATACCTCTAGTTTACTACTGCACCACATTTGTGACTGATTTATACATGTACTTTATATCCATGTTGTCATATTTGCAAAGACATGAAATGTTGTATCTTTCAAGACTTTATATGTTTGATCCAGTGCAAGCGTTCCTACCTTTCATAACTTCGAATTCACTTGAACGTTTATGACTATATGTTTTTTCAATTGTAATTCCCTCAAGTATCTCAGGTAAATTTATCATAATAGAGATAATATGATACCTGCCGTTATCGTTTAACACATATTCACTTTATTCTACTACAACACAATAGAAAATGGTCATGTTAAATACATTTTACTTCTATTTTTATATACACCCACAACTTTATTTTTAGTATTCTCTCTTTCTTTCTAATATACTGAAAGGAAAAAAGAAAGAGTAGTGTAAACTTTTGGAAGGAATTAAATCTATTTTTCTTGCTTTTTTCAGTATTCCTTTATGAATTTAAAAGTCATCCTTAAAGAAAATGTAACCAAAATTGCACTTGATTTTTTTTTCATATTTTATGAGTTATTGAAACTCATATGACGATACCCCTTAAAAATGAAAGTCGAAAATTCTCATTGTCTGCAATGTTTTCCACTCGCATCTGTCACAACCTTGAATCTCCTTTGCATGGAATTCTTCAGAGCGTATATCTTTCAAACCCTGACTATATTAAGCATGGGTAACAACGCCGAAAAATAAGTCTAACGACGCGCGAATGCGCTAGTGAAAAGAATACAAACGAAATGTTAACCGGCTAAAAAAAAAACACACAACTGTTGATTTTGGTTTTGCGGTACATGTAATAATTATGACAGTCTACTTTATTAAAAGCGGTTTTATGGAAGAAATTTGGCGATTAAACAGGAGACGGGATGAATTACCGGATCATAACGTGACTGTTGCAACCACTATTGAAATAACGACCACTATTGAAATAATTATATCAATAGTGGTTGAGAGTGCATTTCAATAACAAACATAGTTAGTAACCACTGTTGAAATACGACCACTATTGAAATAATTGAAATAATTATATCAATAGTGGTTGAATGTGCATTTCAATAGCAAACATAGTTTGTAACCACTATTGAAATACGACCACTATTGAAAAAATTATTTCAATAGTGGGTGAGCGTGTATTTCAATATCAAACATAGGTAAAAACCACAATTGAAATACGACCACTGTTGAAATAATTATATCAATAGTGGTTGAGAGTGCATTTCAATAACAAATGTAGGTATAATCCACTATTGAAATACGACCACTATTGAAATAATTACTTCAATGGTGGGTGAGAGTGCATTTCAATATGATGACCATAGGTTTCAACCACTATTGAAATACGGTCAGTATAGAAAGTAAAGTTTCACCGCGTAATTTTTTAGTTTTTATCCAAAATTTCACAAAAATTGGATTTGGAGTGAAAATATATACATTAATAATTAAAGTGCATAAATTAATAAGGATTGTTTTAGTGAGGCAAAATTTCTTTATATTCTAGAAATTTATTATTTGCATCATTTTAATGAAATCAGACCAAAAAATATATACCAATCCAGGCATCCATATTTTGTTTGTATCATCTGTCCTTAAATAATGATTTAGATAGTTATTGAAAGAATGATTTCAAAAGTGATTTAAATAATTATTTTGATAGTTGGTGATAATGTTTCAAAACTAAAATCATACATTAATCCATATTGAAATCTTTTTTTCAAAATTGAACATTATTTCAATAGTGGTTGCAACCTATGTGAATCTCACCCACTATTGGAATAATTATTTCAATAGTGGTCATGTTTCAATAGCGGTTGAAACCTGTGTTTGTTATTGAAAAACACTCTCAACCACTATTGAGATACTTATTTCAATAGTAGTTGTATTTCAATAGTGGTTACAAACTACGTCTGCTATTGAAATGCACTTTCAACCACTATTAATATAATTATTTCAATAGTGGTTACTAACTATGTTTGCTATTGAAATGTGCTCTCAACCACTATTGGTAAAATTATTTCAATAGTGGTCGTTATTTCAATAGTGGTTGCATCACGTGACTATGTTTCCCGTTATTGTCGGCGTCGCGGTTGGTTGAAAACCATTCCAGATCCTCTGATTTCTGACAACGAATAATACTTTCTATTGGGGAATCTTTATAAGAAACGCTCAGTAAATTGTTGTTTTCTTTGTTTTACTTCGAAAACCAGACCTCAAGGAATTTTTTTAAAATATACCTCGATTGCAAGAAATTCATATTGTTTGTAAATATATTGGAAACAATGTGTTTGCATTAGATATATCAACTGGTACAACGAGATTTGTTGAGAAATCATCTTCGACAATTTGCAAATGTTTTAAGCTTTTAAACTTTTTCCCTACGTAAGTCAAACATTTCATAATTAATCAAATCTGAACATTAATTTGGTGCATATTAATTTTCGTAATCTGCGGTCATGCCGTCAATATAATGCTACCCTGCGTTTTTTTTTCCTTTCGGTATATTTCCTACTCTATTGTCAGCATATATTTTGTTCAGATGTTCATTTTTACGAAAATTATTAATTAAGAGTTTTTATGATTTTACTTTTAGGATTAAAGATATTACATGTTTGAACTGTGAAAAAAATATTGTTGTAAAATGAAAGAGTCACTTTTTAGTGGGGAAAAGCACATATATAACAGTTATGACAGTCATTAAACGATAGGATTTTTTAGCACTATCAAGAAGATAAAGATTTTTAAAACAAAGAGTTGAGTGTATGTCAATACATATATATTTTGAGTTAAAAAAATTATTACACTTTCGTTTTCAATGTAATGCTGCACTGTTTTATCTCAATAATAATAAAAAAATAAAATTAATTGCATTACATTGAAGATATTGTGAAGAATGAATGGTGATATTCTTTAGAGGCTTTTCTGTAGATATGAAGAGTATACGTTGTTCACACTTTCTTCAAATTTGTCACCAGGTACGGAAATTTGCGAATTGACATGCTACTTTCAGTTTTCAAATGAATGGTTTTACAAAACAATTATTCAGATCGTATTGGACTAAATAATTGAAGTGACAATTAACACTACATTGTTGTTCCAGCAAATAAAACTTAAATGTTCTGCCTTGTATTAACTCAAAATCGAATATACCCCCAAATCATGGTAAAAATATAGTATTTGCATTTGCATGGTTTAATTAGTATTTCAAACATTTGATGCTAAATAAATAGCGTGAACATCATTCTTTCAATCATAAACTGGCTGTTTAGTTTTATTTTGAGACATCCGTTACATTTTATTACTTCCACTACGTAAACGATGCACAGGACAAAATATTCCTACTGCCATTAGTTAAGAGCATGTGTACAAGATGAGATTAATACTTTGGACATTTGTATGGCATAAGGTAATATAGGTACAATAAACAACTAACACCAAGTTAAAAGCTTTTAAAACGAAAAACGGTATATAGAAAAGCGTAAACTGCCCCAAGTTTTGTTATATTGTTATATTGTATATCATGAGTTGAAATAAGTTTAATTCCTTATAATTTAATTTCAATGTAGACAATGAGACGATTTTTTCATAGTTTTTTTCTTTGGACCGTTTAACCAATCAAATGACGTGTTATAAATATATCATATTATACTATATTATATTATATTATATTATATTATATTATATTATATTATATTATATTATATTATATTATATATTATTATATTATATTATTATATTATATATATATTATACTTTATTATAATTTTTTTTACTATGAATGTGTACAATGTTTTTAAATACGTATATTATACTGAATTAGAATTTCAAAATGTGTGAAAAAGACACTTGTAACGTGGTTGAGCCAGACTGTCTTCAAATAACACCTAATACAGTTCCAATTTATAAAAAAAAATATTTACGTAATCACACTGATATTCACAGGCACATGCACACCTATCTTTCACATATACTCATATGAGAAAATAAATAAGCCTTTTAGCTTGACAGACAGGCTGAATGTTTCTTTATAAAATTATATCTGATAATGATTTATTTTTGTTGTCTTGTAATTTTTACTTGCACAGTTCTCTGATTATCTAGATTTGCCACAATCATGAGCTTTAACCCCTTCTCTACCGCATCTGTCAATATGACCGATAGCACGTTAAAACACGACATCGCGATAACAGGACCTCTGTATATTTTTAATAATAGCATGAAGGTATATAAACTATATATTATCTGTTAGGAAATTTTCTTTACTTTCAGACCCTGTAAAAATTTCGAGCCTTATTAATCGGTAATAGATAGATTTTACGTTTTGAAGACATTCATGACTTTTTGAAAATGATGCAATTTTCAAAAGCAAGGACGAATATCCTGACGATAGATATATTTTATCCTGATTAAATCATTTAGATAAAATTAATATATTTAAAAATGATATTTTCTGTGCTTTCAAAATATGTAAAAATTATTGCTTTTACTTTTAAATATTTTGTAAAAAGAAGAATTTTCTTCTACGCATGTGATTTTTCTGTGTTTTATTCGTAATATTTAAATTAAACGTAGTTTTACCTTTATTTCTGTGTTGCAATAGGGAAAACAAAATACAGCTGGTAAAAGTAGAGAAAATTTCCATTTCAACAAGTCTTCACTTGTCTCTTTATTTTCTGTATTTTCTGAATTATCAGAGTTTGAATTTTGAACCTCCGCGTAATTTTGTAGAAAATTTGAATGTAGTCAATATTGAACATCAAGGTCGTTTTTGTTGCGCCTCATTCCAAACAACATGTGTAGTACTATTATATTTAATTAAATATTTTTATTTGAATAGATGCATTATTTAAAAAAAACGGTTTAAAATAACAGTAATTATCTTAACACCTTTAGAGAAACATAGAACATATGTATTTTTGTTTATTTATGCAATGTGCAATCAGTTCATTCAGTGTTGATAAAAAAATGTGTGATCCCTAGAGGTCTACGTAAAAATACGTCTTAATATAAAATACAATTAAACATATACTTACATGAAATTTAAAAAAACTTTTAAACACAATGATTTAATACAAAATCTCGCATTCACACGACTCATTACGGTATGAGTTGATATTATTTGAGATTAACAGCTGATTAACACGTGTTTCCACTACCTGTAGCAATAAACAACAACAGCATGGATTTTCGTGATTTTTTTTACGATCATACGATGGAGAACTCGTCAATTCATCAGATATGACGGGTCTTTTCTTTGGCATTATATGTGAGTAAGTATTGATTGAAAAGTTTAAAGTATTTTTAGAGTACATTGACTGAAATATTATAGACTACCAAGGACCTATATATACGATAATAGTAGACTGGACCCTGGCTACACATGTACATGTGATACGAAGCCGTTCCCTGGTTTGACATCGTCGGTAACCCAAAAATTTTACTTTTCGGTTCTTCCATATCCTTCTTTCAGCGATCACAAAAACTTTTTTTCCGTTGACAAAATTGTTTACAATACAATGTCATTGTTTTTCAATATGGAATCTGAATACTGTGTTGACTTATCAATAAAATATTTTTGTTCAATGTACTCCGTCCCCTTCGATCCACATTTTCAAGATGGTTAGGTACATGTAGGTGGTTAATTTTCGTGTAGTTTACACTGCTGAAAAATTGATAACTGTCATAAAATCACAGATTTCTTAGCAGTTCACATTTGACATGTTTGTTAATAGCTACACAAGTTTTTTGTTATAAAAACTTTCAGTCAAAAAGCATCCTATAGAAATTATACATCTTTGCTTTAAAATGAAAAAAATTTAGTAAATTTAAAAAGAAAAATAAAAGTTTACAGTGCTGAAAAAATTATTGGCGTGGATAAGTATGATTGCTTCTCATTGTGTTGATCTGTTACCAATCAGTTATACCGTATCCGGACCTCCTTTATACTTTCATTTAAGAAATGACTGTGTGGTCGCTCATCAATAGCCCCCAAACTTAAAAAAAAATGAGTTCAAGTCTCTCAAGGAGACACAATTTGGTGAGTGATTTTTACATGTATTGTATTCAGAAGAGTTCAATTTTGATATTTCCACTGCAACATGGTGAAACTTTTTGCACATGCTGAAAAAATAAAACATTTGAGAAAAAATGTGATAAAATACAGTGAAGCTTAATTCAGCTTTTCTGAATAGCTTAATAAAGTTGTTTAAATAAATCAAGCTATATAGCTAAATCAAGCTATATAACTTAATCAAGACATTGTGCCGGACATGTCAGAGTACATCGAACAAATCAATTTTTGTATTGTGGGCCCGAACATCCAAGCCTTGTTTTGCAATGATGGATTAGAATTAGTTTGACTTATTTTTGTGTTATTTTTGAAGTGGGTAAGTTTTCTTGACCACCTCTAAGTCTACATTCAAAGAAAAATGAAACATGACATAATTAACACAAACACACAATTTTTTTTAGCACGTGTAGTGTGCTGGTACCATTTAGGCTTCAGAACTTTCATCTATGAAGACCCACTTGCTAATCCCACCACTGGCCATCATGCACAGAAAAGACCATGATGTGGAGGACATAGGTGCTTAGTTATAAGTAAGTCAATTTTATTGCAGTCGAAATTCCTCATTGCCACTGGATGGTTATTAGTCAACACTTCCAAGTATATGAGTAGCCTGCCTGGTGCATTGGTTAGAGCCTCTGCCCTAAAGTCGCGAAGTAAGGAGTTGATCCTTACATTGCAGGTTCGAATCTTACTATGAGACATGGAGACCTGTACTTTCGATGCGACACTATAAAAATATCTTATCTTATATTATACTTATATAACCCAATTAAGGTCCCTTGTCGCAGTAGGTGCTGGCATGAAAAAGACTGCCACTGGTCAATATCTGTAAGTGCCGAGTATAGAACAAAATATGCATCTGTCCAACGACAAGTGTTGGCGTCTCCATCTGAGAGAAAAAGTCTTGAGAGAGACATTTAATAACATACAAACAAGCCCATATATATATCAACACCTTGTCCAAGGGATTTTTCTCTGAAGTAACAGTTTTCAGTCCACCATGCCCTTTCTCTTAACAACCCTGACAACAGAAACTAAAAAAAGATACCTCATGCATTTGATAAAATTAATGGTTAATTATGTTATTTTTTAAAATTTATAATTGATTAACCTTGATGGTTTAGTATAAGGCTTGCAATATTTCAGTCATAATATATTGACTTCCCAAAACCATTTATTAACTACAATTATGACAAAATATGACATATATAATATAATATATATGATATGCTCTATAAAGACTTTTTAACTATATTATAAAAGGAAAGTTATATCAATGTGCAAATTGAAGATTTCTGTATAAACTGAATTATCTGATTAAAACTACATATTCGATTAGAAAAGCTTTTTCAATTTTTTTTTAATTTGTTACAGGAGTCGGGACAGAATACATTTAGAAACTGATTATGCCTCTGTCAAATCAAAGGAGTTCCCTCGGTTTTTCAGAGAGATAACAGAGAGTTCATTCAACATGAAGATGATGTGCAAATAATGTAATCTAGAATCTAATTAGAGACAAGAGGCCCATGGGCCTTATAGGTCACCTGAGCATTATGAAACAACTTTCCAGTGATTGAATTTGATTCATGTTTTAAGCCAGATGCTATGACATTCACAATTTTGAAAGAGGCACCATTCATCATCATAACAATACACTTCGCAGTATACCCAGACGCAGGGTAAGGGAACACAAAATGCATTTCAACTAATCAGCAATAATCAGTAGTGCCCCTACCATACATGAACCCTGACCCTTAGGCCTTGATATTTGATCAATACCAAGGAGCAGATTTCAAACTTTTCATCATTTCCAGTATATAAGTACAACCCCCCCCTCTATGGTGCCCCTGACCCCGGGGCCTTGAAATTCACAATTGTGGAAGATATGGGCCCTTGTCCATCATAACTATATTGGTAGTTGATCTGCTTAATACCCTGGAGCAGAGAAGAAGATTTTCAAAGAATTCATGTATTTTCACTATATAATCAATAGAGCCCCGCCCTAACACCAGAACCCCTGACCCTGGGGCCATAAAATTCACAATTTTGTTAGAGGCACTCTTGCTCATCATAACTATGTACTTAGTTAGTATATTTAATACCCTGGAGCAGAGAAGAAGATTTTCGAAGAATCCATGTATTTTCACTATATAATCAATAGAGCCCAGCCCTAACACCAGAACCCCTGACCCTGGGGCTATAAAATTCTCAATTTTGGTAGAGGCACCTTTGCTCATCATAACTATGCACCTAGTAAGTTTATTTAATACCTGGGAGCAGAGAAGAAGATTTTCGAAGAATTCATGTATTTTCACTATATAATCAATAGAGCCCAGCCCTAACACCAGAACCCCTGACCCTGGGGCCATAAAATTCACAATTTTGGTAGAGGCACTCTTGCTCATCATAGCTATGTACTTAGTAAGTTTATTTAATACCCAGGAGCAGAGAAAAAGATTTTCAAAGAATTCATGTATTTTCACTATATAATCAATAGAGCCCAGCCTTAACACCAGAACCCCTGACCCTGGGGCCATAAAATTTACAATTTTGGTAAAGGCACCTTTGCTCATCATAATTATGCACCTAGTAAGATTATTTAATACCTAAGAGCAGAGAAGAAGATTTTCAAAGATTTCATGTATTTTCACTATAAAATCAATAGAGCCCTGCCCTAACACCAGAACCCCTGACCCTTGGGCCATAAAATTCACAATTTTGGTAGAGGCACTCTTGTTTATCTTAACTATGTACTTAGTTGGTTTATTGAATACCCAGGAGCAGAGAAGAAGATTTTCAAAGAAATAATGCATTTTCACTACCTACTTATTCAGCCCCGCCCTAGCACTAGAACCCCTGACCCCAGGGCCATGAATTTCACAATTTTGGTAGAGGACTCATTGCTGATTACAATCATGCAAACAGTTTGTCTGCTTGATGTCCAGAAGTAAAGAAGAAGATTTTTAAAGATTGCACAAATTTTAGTGGTTTTGGCCCCACCCCACAGGCCCCAGGGGGCAGGGATAATGAAATTCACAATTTTTGTTCCCCTTCACCCATAGATGCTTTATGCTAAATTTGGTTGAAATTGGTTCAGTGGTTACAGAGAAGAAGCTGAAAATGTTCAATTGTTAACGCACAACGCACGACGCACGACGCACGACGACGGACGAAAACAGATAGCAATAGGTCACCTGAGTTTACTCAGGTGACCTAATAAAAACCTGCAAACTTACTAGCAAATAAGCCTATCTGATTGTTAACCATTCTTTGCCGGATATTTCACTTTTAGGTATGCTCTTTATTTCTTTCAATGATGCAAGTGGTTATTCCAGATCATGTCATGTGATATAAGGAATTCTGACTTTTGACAGCATAAGTCAAAGGTTTGTGAGAAGAGTAGTAAATACTAAAGAAAGCCTTGGATACTGAAATTAATTAAGTCATTGTATGCCACAGAAACTGGATGAGAGAAAATTGTAGCTGAAGTTCTGTGCTTGTCCATCTTTGCTGTTTTTTCATATGCTTAATAAAATGACAAAAGTTGTTTTAAAAAGTGACCCAGTAAAGACTTGAAAATGTAAAATAATTCTTGTGAGAAAAGAAAAATTATAAATGTTTTCTTGTACAAAGTATTCTAGCTGACAAAGAATGTGTTTGACTAAGTTTTTGAAAATGACAAAATACGTTCTTTTTTGTGTACTTTAAAATGATACTGGTTGCAATATATTTTTATCTCAATGAAGGATATGGAAATAACGAACAGTATTCAATCTCAAAGTCCATTAAACAAATATAAAAAATAAGAGCAGAGCAAACACGGACCTCCGAAACATCAGAGGTGGGATCAGGTGCCATGGAGGAGTGAGCATCCCCTGCTGACCGGTCACACCCGCCGTGTGCTCGTTGTCATAATCAGGAAATAACGGGAAAAAAATCCGTGGTCAATTCAGTGTATAAATAATGGACTAACAATTGGTATGAAAAACGTCAGTCAGCATTTCATTCAATGATAAATTGTATTTGCTGACAAGGTCATTGTATCGACCATAGAATTTACGAAATGATGACTTTAAACGAGACTGTTGATATTCTTGTTTCATCAACTTGCTTGTCAATAATTTACCTCGTTTAAGAAATTGTTCATACGTAGAGCATGCTCTTGCGTATCGAATCAACTGAGATATAAATACTCCGTATGCAGGTGATGAAGGTATATTGCTGCATAAGTAAGGGAAGTTGACGATAGAAAAGTTAAAGTCATCACGTGTATCATATAGCTTGGTTGTTAGATTACCATTAGTGTCTTTTTCAAGTAAAATATCCAAGTATGAAGCAGAAGTGTCAATATGATTTAAATAGTATTTGTCACTAAGATTGAAATACTTGAGAACACATCTTACAAATTTTGTTCCAGTTTACTTAAGTCAGAGATATATTTTTCGAATGACAACCAAGGTATTAAAAAAAGAAAAAAACAAAGTAAAAAAAAAATATTCATATTTGTGATATCTCTGTTGATTTTGTTGTTAACAATTTTATGTGTCAGTTATTGGACAATATGTCCATAATAATTGCAGCATTTCAAATTTGATATATACTTTCAATTTAAGGCAGATTTCTGTACTGATATGACCTCGACCAGAACAGACCTTGAACAGAAATTTCAGGGTCAATACTTAAGACAATTATTTGTTGGATGTATTATACATTGTTTTTTACCTTATATCTTACAAACAATACCATGGAAAACTGTCTAGAATAAGAAGTAAGAAACTTATAAAGCCAAAAAATTGAATATTGTTGTTGCTTAGCAACCCTTAAAGGTCATTTAACACAAATTTGTACAAAAAATAATATGTGGATATTGCAATACAGTATGATGTCTTCTAAAGAGTAAATTCAGAATTTTCTTCTTTAGCATCCATTGTTACAAATTTTACAAGAAAGATGAAAAGTTATGGGAAAAATTTCTAAAATTATGCAATTATTTGACCTTTGACCTCCGAAAAAAGTGAATCTGATGAGGTCAAACTTTAAGACAATTATCTTATGTATATTATTTCAGTATCTCTACCCCACATTTGACTTTACAATGTAATGGAATGCATAAATGTGTGTGGGATGAGCAAAAAAAAAAAAACAAGAGATACTGTCTTAAAATTAAAAAATACTCCGTTGCTTAGCAACCTCATTAAAGTAATTATTTGCAGAATTGAAAAAAAAGTTTATGTGATTAATGTAGAACAGGATAAAGCCCTTTTTGTGAGTTTATTCTGAATTTCCTATTTTAATGTGTATCACTGTTAATTTTTAACTTGAAAATTAAAATGTGTCAAAAAATGCATTAAAATTCTGCACTAATTTGACCTTTGACCTCAATTTCCACTAGCAAAGTCAGTCGTGAAGTACCTTCATAGTTATGAAATATCTCCAGAAAATTCCCTACAAAATGGTATACATTATGTCTAGATTACTCTTTGAATAAAAAAGTTTAAAAAAAAATTATAAGGATATGTCAAAAGGTTTGCAAAAACGCTGAAAATGGTTCGGTAGAGAAAGGGTTAAGTTTTTAATCATTTCAGGTCGACTTATGTTAATCTAAGCACTAAAAGTTTCAGCTTAGGAACATCAATCGTCCTAAGCTTATCGGGTTGTGGTCCCGGAACTTATGGAAAGGCGATGATAACACTCAAAAACCTGTATCTGTCCCATCTGGATTTTTAGCTCACTTAGCTACGTGCTCGTACTTCACCAACGTCATAACGCACGGTCTGCTCTCCGTGCATTTTATTAAAACTTAGGTTCTGTACGTTGCAATCTGCAAAATGTTCTGCCCCTGCAGCAAGCTCGACTATCCTTCAATATGCGTGTTACTCACACGGCAGCTCACCCTGGAATGTCCCACTGATGATTCATCATGTGACTTTTGCAACAACAAAGAACTATGGAAAATAATTGTCACAGGCCGTAAAGCTATCCTCATGCGCGAATCTAGAGGGGGTCAGGGTGGTATTTTACCAGGTTAAAAAATGTTTATACTAAAACAAGGAAAAAGCTACCATGGACCCCCCTTGGAAAATGCAGACCCCCCCCCCGGTAAACTCGAATATGTGTAAACCACTACACTACTACACCACAATCTCAGCGCACGATATAGGTTTTCGACGTTTAGGCAAGTTTTCCTTTTTTTTATTTTTGCTTGTCAAGAAATTTCTGGGATAGTGATACACAAGTGATTGTTACAACACTTTTGAGAAATATATTTCTCTTTCTTGGATGCACTTTTTTTATAATCTTATTGAACTTTCAGCATTTTATTCTAAAATAATGAGAGCTAAAGAGTATATTGAAAAATTGGTATGTTTCACTATGATGTGAAAGATGCACCTTCCCTTAAAGCATATTTGTTTCTTTTAAACTGCATTTTAGTATGGCGAATGACAGTATATACAATGCATACATAATGTTTTTACTAGTGATTCATGAGATTTCGATTTCACCACAGCAAAACTCGTTTAGTACGAACACGGATATTGCGAATTTACGGATAAAGCGAAGTCATCTGGGGTCCCCAGCTATATAAATTTAATGAAATCCTTATACAGTTATAACGAATTACGGATATAACGAAGTGACTTCGTTATAACCGAGTTTTGCTGTATTAGAGTATTTTGATAATATTTCCTTGAAGGAAGAAAATTCCCTCAATGTAAACATATAAACAAACATACAATTCTCTTTATCAAAAATGCTTTGTGATAAGTTTTGTTTGACAATGGCTCATAAAAATTATATAAAATTAAAAAAAAAATCTTTCTTAAAAAGAAGTAGACCAACAAACGGAAGTTATACACATGTAACCCTGTGATCATAAAAAAAACTGAAAAGGCCTTATATCTTATGATATATACTCTTATAATTTAACAGTAATGGCATGCGACAACGATCACAGAATCGCAAAGGAAGTTTAGACTCAAGATCCGCCAGAGTTTTCTTTTGACTGTCACACTGGGTTTGGTACAATGCTATTTTTTTGCTTAGTTGTTTGTTTTCATGCTTAATCCGAACGTTTTCTTTCTCAACAAAAAAGCAACGCATTTCAAGGAGACTGGCTTTGTTCTTTGATGGCAAGATTACGTAATATGGATCATTCACATACATTTCGAGATTTAGTTTTGTCAAGCAATCGATTATATTTGTGTACAGTTCTTTAAAATCGTATTCTGCTGCTAAGTAAAAGCATTTTATTGTAAACGGGACATCATTCATGCGAATTTTTGCTTCTTCTAGCAACCATTGCTGACCAGACGCCATCAAACTGTCTACTTTATACTCCCTGGCCAAGGGAAGAACTTGTTCAAGAACATCATCTGCAAAATATCGATATTGTGACTGACAATAATCAGACATGTTATTCTTTTTGTGAAAAGGATTCATGTTTTGCCACACCTTTCTAAAAGTTATTTTAGCAAGAGTACTTTAAAATAACTGAATCTCGAAAATAAAACTTTTTTACTAAAATAGTTAAAAACGTTGGTCCATCTGAAATATCTTCAATTTAATGTACATGTATATTGTAAACATATAAAGGAAAAGCCATCTTTGCTGGATTTAAGTTTTCGATCCTCTACTCTCCTCTCAAACCGTTTATGCGTCATGTGATTCCGAATCTTCTAAATAATAATAAAAACAATGTGTACAGGTCAGCTGTTACTCCATTGAAAATTAAATTTAGAAAACCTACTATATCATGTTCATAAATTCAAACATTGATATGAAAAAGTCTTAAAAGCATTAACTAATATTTTTTGCAATATTTGGAGACAAATGGGAATATATTTAAAGCACAATCAAGTGCATTTATGGCTATGACTGAAAATATAATTCACCATTTTATACTGAGTTGCCTACCTGTTAATCCAATGATAAAGAAAGTAAAATTCAATGTTTCCTCATTCTTTACACTTAAAACATTAAAAAGATATTTACAAATAAATTTCTTACCATTGTGTGTCCGGTCTGCAGGGTTTATTACCTCCTACTAGGCAACCGATGCAATATAATGTTTCAAAAGTTTCATGTCCTGTTCACAGATTTTTCTGTTTGCATGTATTTAGAGAGATCCATTGTTCGCTTTCTTAACCTTTTGAATCATGAATACAGTGTATCTCATAGGCCTTCGCTATTAGCAAGTAATTTATATTTTAAAAAATTATTTACTATGTATCTTTTATTTAGACCTGTAATTTGAACAAATCTTCTTTAAAATCATTTAAGTATATTAAACAGGCTCTATTCAGAAACATTTTCAGTATAGGAAAAAAATCTATGCAATGCTCCCATTTGAGAATAAATATTTAATACATGATGATATGCCATATCATTATTGAAAAGGAATCTCTAAAACCACAGAAAAGTAATAATTTACGGTGATTAAATACGTATAAATAATATTTGTCAGTGTTTGCTCTGCTTCCTATTTGTATTGTATCAATGGACATTAGAGGTAGATTACTGTTCGTTGTCTTAATTTTCATCTAAGACTTCTTCTTGATCTTGGATACAGACTAGTGTATACCTACCATTGAGTTCAACATACTCCCCAGGATAAAAACATCTGAGAAACAACACAAAATGTTCGTACTTCTTGATTTTTTGTTTTTTCCCCTCATGTCTTTAGTGAACATAGATCGGAACACAGAAGAAACTCGCGTCAGTATTGACTTGTTCAAGTAGATTTCTTCACCCTCGACAGTGAATATGACATCAGTTACTATTGGGTCTTCCTTGAAATATGAAGTGTCTTTTCGCTCTTTCCATGGTGACTCCATCTAAGAAAAGTGTATATTTGCATATCTATGAGATGCATTCTGATACATATTATGTCAGATAAGAGTTATCTTCCTTGTAAGATTTTGTCCACAAATAAATAATTTAAATATACTGAAAGGAAAAAGAAACGCAGAGTATACTTTTGAGATGAATTAAATTTATTTTTCTTTTATTTTTTTTAGTTATCCTATCTAACTTTTAAACTCATCTGTCAAAAAGATATGACCAAAATCCCATTTGATTTTGTCTTTTAATTCATGAAATTTTTGAACCTCATATGACGATTCGAAAACACTTATTATCATCAATGTCTTCAATGTCTCTCCCGTGCATCTGACACAGCCTTATTTTTTCTTTGCATGGAATTCATCAGTGTTTATCTTTCAAGTCCTGGCTTTATTTGGCATCGGTAACCACGCCAAAAAAATTGTCAAAGGACCCGCGCATGTTCCAATAAGAGATACACAACAGTAAGTTTACCGGCTCAAAAACCAATTTGCGGAATTGTTTTCTTTCATTTTTCGTACGAGTGTAATGATTATAATAGTCTTTTGTATAAATGGCGGTTTTTGAGTAGTAAGGTGGCGATTTGAGAAAAGGCAGGACGAATAACCTACTGGTAATATGACTCTGTTTTGCGTTAACGTCATCATCACGGTTGATTGAAAACCATTCCAGGTCCTCTCTGACAACGGGTATCAAGTTTTATGGGGGAAAACTTACATGAAGCTGTTAAGTTACATGTTAATGCCATTTTATTTAATTGGGCACTTCGAAAACCAGACCCCATGGAACTTCCGTAACCTGTGCCAAGCTTGCAAGAATTCGTTTTGTCTCTAAATATTGAAAAAAGATATGTATAGCTCAGGTGCCTTAAATGGTGCTACAAGATTTATTGACAAACTCATCGTGAACAAATTGCAAGTGTTTTGGCCTTTTTAGCGTTTCCCCTACGTTAAGTCATACATTTTACGGTTGAGTAATTTTGAACATCGATTTTGGTGCATAGTAACTAAATTTCTCATCTGACAATTTTTTGTAATATTCACTCATGCGGTCAAAAAGTGTTCGGATATTATGCTACCCTGCGTTTTTTTCCCTTTCAGTATATATAAAATGTAGAGAAATTTACCATTTTTTAACGAAAAATATCGTACATGCAAGTATGTCAAAAAAAGTCATGTCAGGCAACTGCACTGCATCGGGGTTATCAAAATAATAATAAAAAGCTTTATTGTTTACCTGGTATTACATGTACTTAGATACATTGCAGCTGTTCGAGACAAAAATTACATTACCAGCGTAACTCTGTAATAGTTGCACCTTCCCTTACTAACAAACAAATATGTTAGTTAAGATTCTGTAGGGCAAAGTATTTGTCAATCAAAAAAAAAACAATAATCTAAAATAAGGTAAGAAACCTAACGCTACAACTTTGACATGTGTGCAGCATATTAAGTTAGTGATTGACAAAACTTTAAAAAGAATTAAATGACAAACTATTTTTCAGCTCAAGGTCCTTCTTCCCCTTTTAAGTTTGAGCAGCGTTACTGATTAGCTTTTACTTAGATCTTACTCTTTCTAATGTTAACGAAATGTTCCTTCAGTCCGTTTCAGCGCTCAATTCCATATAAGGTTTGTTAAATCAAAGTTTTATTGTAATATTAAAATAAATATCTTTAAAAGTATTGAGAAGTTGCACGCACATACGCAAAATGAGCTAAGCCGATAATATTTGAGTACACTCTCAGTTTTAGTGTGACATTAATGTCGAAGCCAACCTTAACAGATAAATAAATTATAATTTATGTCTGTTTAAGGGGAGACAGGACACATATCACATGACTAAAAAGATATATTACGTCATAATCGGTGATGATATACACGTTAAACGTTGTTAAAATCAACAGTTCTTGTGTAATTTTACTTTAAATTTTTTTAAACATTTAATTTTAGAAATTATTATTATTAAAATTTTTATAGATCTTGCCATCATTTAGATAATATGAAGTTGCTTAATCCACACATTTGTTTCTATTTACCCTGCAGTCTGACGTCAGTGACGTCATAGACGCAGTGTTTGAATTCTCAGTGCAGCGAGATCAAGTACACACACCCGTCATGATCGGTTTTATTTCATAATAAACAGGTCACAGTCAATGTATCGTGATAAATATCTCAAGCGGATTATTCAAAATTAATATTTTTCGTGTTTAGTTACAGAGATTCTCTCTATTTTAGATAATTTTGAATGTTTGTATTGTCGTGTGACGTCACAATTGATTTCCCGCACTCGGAAAATACAAACGTAAAGCGTTTTTATCATGCTTACGTCTAATTCAACGATGTCCTGTGCGATATTGAGGTAAGCTTTACCCTGTGATATTTATGCAGTAAATAATTACGATGAAGGACTGATATTCAATCGTAAATTTAGAAATGTTTATTGACAGAATTTTTTCCAAATGAGGTTTTTGTCGTTGAAGCTGCCTTGAAAAATGCAGAAATTATCCCACCAAAATACTATATGAAATTAAAACAAATGCTTTTAGATAATTTAAACACTGTGAATATTATAAAACATTTTCGTATATAGTGATATCTATCAAATTTATCGTTTGTGCGTAAAAATTCGCATAATGAACTCCATTATGGACCCGTAAACATGAAGTATCTAAACTCCATACAAACTTTAAACAGGGCTGTATTTGCGGGGCGATATCTTTAAATAAGTCAAGAAATCCCATGAAAGGACCGTTTTAAAATGTTATGTACATATTAAATTAGTAATTTAAAAAATACGAAAAAAATCATTGACAGGAATTTTTTCAATCTAAATATAGAATTAAAGACCTGAGAAATAATTCATACTTTTTTTCTTGTAATATGGTAATAAGTGTGCGGTATGAAATATAATAGCTTTATAGCAATCACAAGAGTTTGATAAGAATCATCTTAAATCACAGCCTGTGATTTCTTATCACATACTATAAACTTATTTTGAAAGTTTTCTTACCGTTTTTTAGCTTCCTGTCGGTCGCCTTACTCTGCATTATATAGTCAAATACAATACACAGCTAAACAAATTAGTAAAAAAGGAAATACAATGTACGAAAAGGTCCCGATTAAAAGGAAGTTATCCTGTTTCAATAATTTCATTTTCGTAATTACAATATATGACATTCTATTTCAAGCTTTTGTGCCTACAAATGCATGAAACACATAATTTGATCAAGTAAAATCTTAAATAAAATATTCTTTTACGTATTTTACTGTAATGAAAGATATTTGATTTGAATTTGCGTTTTCTAGTGAATAATGAATAGGTTTTAGCCCATTAAAAGTCTACAAAACCCTTGTTTTATCACCTTGTTTAAAATAAAACAAAGCCAAGACGTCTGCTCTAGAGTCGCAGAGTAAGGAGTTGATAGCTACGTCGCGGGTCGAATCCCACTGTCGGACGTTGGATGAGACCGTATGAACAGAAGTTCCATGTCGCATAAGGTGTAGGCACAAAAAGATCCCCCAAAGCTCGGCCTGAGTGCCTAGTATAGGTCAACATTTGTAGCTCTCTACCGGCAAGAGGTGGCGTCTCCATATGAGTGAAAAATTTCGGAGAGGGACGTTAAACAACAATTAAACAAAAAAATTGCACCAGAAAAAAACATTTTGTTTTTGTTCTATGAAAAATAAAGATGTGATATTTTAACAGTAGATACCACTAAATTCAAATACGTTTAACCACTGATCGGAGAATGATCGGGGTGTTGTACATGTATTTTTACACTTTTGGTATTACAGAGAACACTCTTTTGTGGATCAAATCATAAATGAGTCAAAGGACGCAAAGCATATCAATTGGTTGCGAAATTGTACTATTAATTATCGTTGTGCCCCAAGATTCAGTATTGGGACCAAAATATCCTTTATTTTTCCCTTCGGCTTTTCCTTCGGATGAGATCGTATAAACCGAGGCCTCGTGTCACAGCAGGTGTGTCACGATAAAGATCCCTCCCTGCTCAAAGGCCTTCACCGGCAATGATGACGTCTCCGTATCAGTGAAATATTCTGGAGAGGGACGTTAAACAGTATACAATCAATCAATCAATCCCTTCCGCTTTTCGAAAAATGCTTGCGTCATGGTATGAGGTACCATATTTACGCCGATGATATCCACGTTTATTTAGTAGTAGAACCAGCTGATACCTGGTTGGATGTGTCTTCATGGTTAACATGCTGTCGGAATGAAATTAAGTCATTGATGTAACATGCTGAGAATAAACGTGGATTAAACTGAGCTTTTTGCATTTGCCCCTAACAGTCGCATCAAAAGCATGACTGAATTCAGATTTTTGTCTGGAAAAAAACATCATAAAAAGTGGTCCGAATGTCAGAAATCTTTTTTTTCATTTTTCGACCAAATGCTATGTTTTAAAATGCAATGCAAAGCGGTTGCAAGGACATGTTATTCCCAAATTCGCAAAATAGGACGCATCAGACGTTTTCTTACGGATGGGATATGTAAAACATTAGTACACTCGCTGGTGACATCTCGATTTGACTAGGGAAATGCGCTTTTATTTCACATCAATAGCGCATATATCAGTTAATTGCAGAGTGTCTAGAACCGTCAGACTGCTGCTAGACTCGTTAACAGGCTAGGCAAGTACGAACATATTCAGCCCATACTTGTTGAGTTACACTGGCTTTCTGTCATATGTAGAGTGCAATACAAACTATATGTTTATGTCTTCAAAGCACTTCATGGTTTAGCACCGACTTATACCTAGGTCACATTTAAGCCGACGGTCGGGCGACTAAATTTTTCAAGTCTTGTCGGCTGAAAGAACAGGATCGGCCGACACAGTATCGGGCGACACGGAGCAGGCTCATTATTTTTTAGGGACACCGATGACTTGGATAAATAACACAAAAAAATCTTTTTTCTTTAAAATTTAGCAATATTTTTTCACAGATTTATACCTGCTATATTCAAATAGGTGACGTTAGTAATGTCAAAGTGGCGGAATCTTATAAAATTGTGACTCAATGTTGAAAATGTGTGCAAAATTTGTATGGAATTGCATAAAAACGATAAATGGTCGCATATCTAAGCAGCAAAGAATACTTAAGGTTTCTTTATATCTTAAGGATTAATTATTTATGTTATTTCCGTTCAAAATATTTTTATCAATCCATGCATCAAAATTTTGTTTGTTTTATATATCCTTAATAGGTTAGATATTCACAAGTCGACCAATCGTCGCCCGATCATCGACCTCTGAGCTACAGTTTGATTTTAACTGTCGGCCGAAATTTTAACACACTTATTGTCCAACGAAGGGCGACCGACTTAATAAACTGACCGCCGATGGTCGGACGATGATCGGAGGTTGGTCGACGGATAACTGTAGTTGACGAAATCGACCACCGATGCATGAAAAATTATAACTTGGACCGATGGACACAAAATTGGTCAGCCGACAAAAAAATAGGTCAAAATCGGCCAAGACAACGGCCGATGAACTGACGACTGTCTCCCGAAGAATCCCATTTTTGCTTCAAAACCAGTCGGCCGTTGGTCGTTTTTGGAATTGTGACTGGGGTTTTATCTTTTAGATCTAGTTTGTGAATATAGACCCACCAGGTCACTTCGCTCGGCTTCGTCAAACAAGTTGGTTCTGCCTCGAGGTCGATCATTTTAGAGAGAAGGAAAAAGAGGCTGGGTGGAACATTTACTTTATCCCGCTATTCATTTTTGTTTAAAAGGATTTTATGTAGTTTAGGAGTCCAGTCAAAAGATTGGAGTTCCCTAGTATTGACGTGTCAGCAGGACTTTCATTGTTAAGTGAATAAGAACATGAAAACGATGGAGGATTATTTTCGATTATTTGATATCTGGGAATTGTAGTGTTTATTTATATAAAATATTGTTGGTAAATATTTTATTTAATGATTTTATAGCTGTAGCATGTAAAAACATGCATTCTGATATTTTAGAATTATTGATAGTATGTTGGCACAAGTTTTGGTGTATAAATAAATGAGCATGTGAATGCATTTGTACAGCAATTGAGAGTCAATATTCACCAATATAAGTCCTATATCATACAACTAAAAATTTCTGATTTACTCATATCATTTATTTTAAATACATAGCCCAAAATTAATAAAAAAAATTTGGTAAAGGTATTCAAATTAATACTGTCCAATATCTGTGCCTTTAATGTAAGTGTTCAATATCATATCATTCAAATGACTCTACCAATAGTTATAATTTACTTATACAGGTTTTTATTTACTAATACAAATGTAAGTATGACATTTTTAATTGATACACCTGTAATCTAATTATGTGAAAATCGCATCTTACCTACCTGCCACTACCCCTCAATATTATTGTCTTTGAGCGGTTAACCAGATGCCATTTTTGTTCAGAACAAGGCGTTTAATTTTGAACGCTTAAACTCGGAATATTTCAGGACATACGTATATACGTAATGCAAACTTAACCTTCAATAAAACATCAAGAAATTGAACGCTCTACCTTTAGTTGTATTTTATAATATATTTTTTTTTACTCTTTAATAAATCAAGTTACTATTTGCCTTTTTTTTATTTTTGAAAGATTATAATTACAACACTTTTCAATGCTAGTTTAGATAGTATTTACATGTATGTTACATATACCGGTAAGGTTTCCTTCAATGGTTAATAATTTGAGAAGAAAAGGTTTATGCGTATTACAATGACAATTAAAGCGATTGTAATTTGTAATTTATTCTAATTAATGTTGAAAAGTTGCCCGAAAAATAAGATTATAAAATTAATTTGTAGATAAAATATATACAAAATACAATATTTGATGGGTTAAGTCAGAACACTACTCGACATTACCTTATAGATACGTTAAGTTTATAATAATAAGTATAATCAGGTAATAGTTACTAAGAATGACACTTTCGAGGGAAAACTGTAAAAATACTTTTTAAATGTTTTATCATGATAAGCAGAACCTTAAGCTTTTCTTTAAAAATTACAAATTCATTTTAACACGACACATTTGGAACAACGATTCCTGCTAATCATAAGTTGGAGACGAGAGACTGCTTTGCCTTGTCTCTCACATTGGTTTTTGATTTCCAGAAACGTTTTGCTGAGCCCCTCATTCTCACGTTTTATTACAAATCCTTCAATTTCAATCCAGAAGCAGTGCTTTTCAAGTAACATTGCTTTATATTTTGATGGAAGTTTCCCATAAAACGTACTGTTCGTGTATTCACTGAACTCGACAAACTCCAGGTGATCGAACATTTCTTCATAAAGTTCTTTAAGGTCAAACTCTACTGCGAAATAAAAGCATTTCATAACGAAGGAAACATCAGCCATTCGTGATCTTGCTTCTCTTTGTAACCATTTATGTCCAATCTTCATCAAGGAGTCCACTCTATACTCCTTTGCCAAGGGAAGAACTTGTTCAAGAATGGAATCTACAAATTTTGAAATCAGTATCTATCAGGAACAAGTGGCTTTGTATTGATTGGATTCTAAAAACTGGTGATTATGATCTTTGCATGATTTCTAACTAAATGGGCAGCCACTTTTAACAAGAAACAATTTATCGTTTGATAAAATATAATATTTAAAAATTTCAATGACTCAATGGAAGTCAGTGATCTTAAAAAAAAAACCACTTAAATCTTCGGAATATTTTAAAGATAATTCCAGTTACTTAATGAATTCAATATCATCACCAAATGAATACTGACCCATAACGGACGTCCCAGGGCTGTGAAATTTTTATAAGAAAACTCGAATAGTTTTCAACAATACGTCAACTTAAGATATTAAAATATATCTGGAGAAATATTTCGCCGTAGGGGATATTGTAAATAAACATTAAAAGAAAAATAAGGTTTCATCAGGGCATATGCACCAATTTTTTTTCGGAATGAAAGAAAATATAGCATAGATTAGTTTGGGAAAAAAATTACTTTTTTTCAGTATCTTTCGTAATTTGGAATTTTTCAGGGCATCTGCCTAATTCTTGGCAATTTCCACTGGGTTTAAAACGGGAATCTGCTAAACATAACAGAACAGAAATGATGATGTTTCATGGCGTGTCTGTTTTATTTTCTGCAATTTCTTTAATTTGTTTGATTTCTGGACTGTTAAAGATAAGGCCTGAAAAATTGTAATGTATAACAAAAACATCACAATGTAATTATCTGCTTTGTCATAAGCAGGATTTGAACAAACAAAATGATACAAATTTTCACTTCATATATATTCACAGTATGGTTTTGTGATGTATGTGCCAAGCTGAAATATGTGCTTTGAATTTTAGTGATGTACAGTGTCATTCTGGGACGCGCACAGTGAGCAACAAAGGTGTACTCTGCTGCGCAGAGGTTGAGTACTGTAAACGTATGTGATGTACAGTACTGTATTGCGGAGGCGTACTAGGGCAGACAGTTGTTGTACTGGGCTGTACAGTGGGGACGTAAAGTAAAGTACAGGGATGTACAGAATATAACAGTTAACTTGCACTGTGATTTACCGGAAATTACAGGGAGTACAAAGATTTTATACATTGATGTACAGTGTTTATACAGAGAAAATATTATTTCAGAATATCAGGAAATTTTAAGTCCAGTAGTGGTAGTGTCTATTAAACAAAAAGAAGGAAGTGCATACTCATAAGACTTCAATTCTGTATACAATCTTCAAAATAAACTAAAACAACACTTGCTCTATACACGGAGTATCATAGTTAAACATATTAAAAATCGTTATATAACATTAATTTTATATATAACATAAAATTTAAAAGCTTTTCAATTTTTATACTAACCATTGAGTTTAACATGTTCTCCTGGATAAAAACATCTCAGAAACAAAACAAAATTTTCGTATTTCTGTTCAGGAAATCGTATTCTAATTTCCTTCTTGTCAGACGTGAACATGGCACGGAACACAGGAGAGGCTTGCATTAGAATTGACTTGGTCACATGAATTTCCTTATCCTCCACAACAAAGATGGCATCTGTCACCCCTGGGTCCTCCTTGAAGTATACAGTGTCATTCTGCTCTTTACAAAGGTAGTCCGACATCTTAGAATGTACTATATCCTGGTTCAAAGCGCAAAGTGTTTATATAGCAGTGTATAAATACAGATAAGATTTAGCTTTCTTGGCGTTTTGTAGGTGAAACATAAAAAAGTATTTGATATACCCATTTTATATGTAAAGAGTTATGCTTATCATTCAATTGCAGGAATTCATTAGCATTTGTGTAATCAGTGTTTAAATGCATTTCTTAAAACAAATAATAAAATCAAAAATGAAGAGATTTATGATGATGCAATATACAATAAAAAAGAAAAACACATATTTCTCTCGAGCGTTTATTCAATAAAGAATTAAGGATAAATGAAGTATTGATACATTTCGGTAAATAATACTAGCATAATACTTTGTCTGGCTTTATTTTAGCTAGATAAGTATACTGCATTCATCTGCATTAATTACTTTTGGCTGACCAAAGCACAATGTACATATACACGTTACTGACTTTAAGTTATTGTAACACCGTATTAAATAACTGCATTACTTCCCAACGGCGAATTCTTGTTTATTGAGAAGATGAAGAAATTGTAAATAGCATCATATATGAGCAAAAAGATGTAAATACTTAAGATTTACTTTTAAGGGGAGTCTTGTGGGATATTGAAAGTGAGAGACATTTCTTGAGAAACCTGTTGGAACCATTGAATTCTCTTTTTATTGACATTATTTATTGTTATATAAAATCAAAAACAAACTAGCTGTAGAATGCAATTACATGTAAATAAAAACTTTGTAAATGTACGAAATTTTTAAGTGATGGGAACATGAAAAATATATTTATTGTACGACGGTAGTTCGAAAAGTTTGTGAACGATATCAATCATTGTTATATTTCTCACTAGAAATTTAAGATAAGCACGATATAAAATGCAAAAATATTTGTCTTGTTGATGTGTGAAGTTTCATTCCATTTGATGTAAAAGAAATCAATTTACTTCATCTTTAAGGGACTCCAATCCTCAGCCAGGAAGAACAACTCTTTAATTTATAATCTAAATCAAAAAGTCTCAAAATGAAGCTTAAAAAATCAAATCTTTTCATGCAACAATTTTCATTATATAATTCTCAACAAGGTTCTTTGACGCTCTCGGAAAGGTCTAATAAAAAGTCGAAAATTTATCCCATAAAAGCAATTTAAAGTTACATGTATCAAGAAATTGATGTCCATTTTAATCTAACCTTAGATTCCAATGTTTATTAACATGACATGAAATTAGAAGTGATTTATGGTGCTTCACAGTGACAAGAGAATCTTTATACACTCTGTATTGTAAAATGATCGAAGCAAATAGAAGTAATTAAAGGACATTATATGTATACAAATTGTGGAATTTCTTCAAAAGCCTGGATACCTATGATTTTTTTAAATGTGTTAATTGATCAAATTTGTATTGGAAAATGCATATCGCAATTCCTGGCAATATATTCGAGTTTTACTAATTTTCTCTATATACTATGATTAACTGAAAAGATGAAGTTTGAAGAATCATTGTGGGTAAAAACGCGTTACTTTGAAAATTCAGAGACATTTTTATGAGCATTTTCAATTAGTCAATGAATAATTTTCAGAACCTGAAGATCGGAATACCTCAAATCAACATGTTTTGCACCTGCGGAACATACTTAGCGGCAATGTGATGTCAGAACATAGCCTTAAAATTTCTAAAAATATACCATCCTTATACAATTCACACAGTATAATCCAATGCCCACTCATTTAATCCTTCTTCTCATACTTGACATTTATTTTTTTTAAAAATGCTCTTGTTGTATAATTTTCTTTTTTAAGATTTTAATTTCTTTTATTACCTACCTCTGCTTTCACAGGATTTTCCTGAGTAAAACACAAAATTACATCGTTATCTGCTACTCCGTGACATTCTAAAACGTCATAGTTTTGTCGTTTTCAATATGGACTGCCTATCTTCTCAAGATGATTTCTTTTCAACAAATCAAAATATTAAGACATAAATTTGAATACGATTCGATGTTACAATTCCTTATTTAAATTTGAAGTTGTTTTTCGTTTTGCTCAATTTTACAGAGAATAACCACATACATTATAATGTAATTGTTTGTAACTACAATGTAACTACACAGGAAAAATGTCCACATGTGTTAAACATATGTTTGGTTTCACATGTGTTCAACACATGTTTTATACATGTACTACATGAGTGTAAATAAACACATGTAAAATATGTGTTTCATTTATATGTAAAACATATATAATATACACATGTTATACACCTGTGAGATAATATATATGTTAAACACATGTTTTTCACCACACATGAATAACACGTATTATATATATGTAATATATGTGTGCGAAAATACAGATGAATTATACATGTTTAATTTATATAAAATATATGTGTATTCATATACACATGTTATACACATGTTAAGTTTTATCTCATATGTGTGTGTACATTAATTCAAAAGAATTTGTAAATGTTAGTAAAATTTTACTCATGTAAAGTTTTACTTTGTTTATCCCCCCCCCCCCCCCCCCTTTCCCTTCTAAAAAAAAAAAAACTTTCACAATTTTTTTTCTGTAATAATGCATTTATCAGACAAAATTGATAAAGAATGAATTCATTTTCTTTTCATTTTAAATCTTTTGGGCTTGGCTTACTTCTTGAGTAAAATTAAAATAATTCCGTATTTGTCTTCGGGCCGGTTTTGTCTTTTATCGGATGAAAATGTACGTCATTTTTGACGTCACTGCTGCAGCAGACGTGCTGGATGTATTGGAAAGGTAAGTGATCTCGAAACAATTTTTAAAAGACTTTTAATTCATATTGTTTAAATATCATTTCATTATAGTTACAGGTGCGTATGAACCTTCTATATACATGTAATACTCTTATCATTGTGACTTGTCATGCATTTTGCAAACCTAACGATAGTGATCTGTAGAATTTTGGTGAAAATGTTTCTGACTGAATGTAAGCACGGGCACTGGAAGTTAATGTAAATATATTGTATGTGTATGTATAAAAAAGACCCTTCTTTTTTTTATACATACACATACTATATTATTTATATTAACTTCCAGTGCCCGTGAATGTAAGCGGTTACATGTTAGGCTAAAGGCATTACTATTTTTTATAATTTGTATACAAGTAAGTAATTTTGGATAAATTTGTTTCTGAATGAACGTAAACATTACATGTTAGGCTATTTTTTAAAGGCATTATTGGTTTTCCTTTTGTTACGTACTGATATGAAAGTGAAAGTAGAAACCTTGAAACCATTGCGACTGTCAGTTGGTGTTTATGTATGTTGAGATTGCTGTCAAGTCGATTCTTTCATCAACTTAATAACAAGTGTTTGTTTTTATGGCCTATAGATGCATGCAGTAACCTGAGTTCAGTGTCACAGTGCTGCGTCTAAAAAGCCCAAAGCTGATAAGACTGGCGATTGATCCTAAAGCTGATTTGACAGAAGATTGCATCTTCACATATATTAAAGGTAAAAATAAATACTACTTGCAATAAAAAATCAAAGTAAACATCTGTAATGACCCCTTCATGACAAAATATTTCTTGATACATTGTAATTTCTTTTTGTTCCTTTATAATTCTACATTATATTGTTTGCATGACTTCATAAATAATAAGTCCAACTCAATACTACAATAATTTTATTCTATATTATAAAACAGTTTTAATGCAGTGCACTTTTAAAATATGGAAAGTATGAATAGAATTTGTTGGCTTTAAAAGCTATGAAACTGGTACATGTACTGTAAATGACTTCAGGGGGGAGGGGGGGGGGGGGTATTGAATTTTTGAATTTCAGTTAAAAATTAATAATAACAGTGACATCCAACTTTCAAGGTACAAGTACATGTGCATATGTGTTGATTGTTGAAAGTACATCAGCTAGCTAATCCATTAGATACTTACATCTATTATGTACCGGTATTCATTACCTGACATTTATTATTTTTTTCCAACACTAGAGAACATAGTTTCTGGTAAAATGTAATATATTAATTAAGACTATTAAGAACCTACAAACATGTACTCTCTCTTTTTTATATTTGTAGTTTTGTAGTTTAATTAAGTTAATTAAGTTATGCTTAGAAGATATCTACTGCATGAATATTTGTTTTACAGGTTCAATATACAGTCAGCGTCTCATAAGAATAAATCCCAAGATCCAAGACTTGCTTAAAAGCTTAATTAAGGTAACTATATATATACACACTGTTAAATAAACTTTGTTATATTCTTTCCAACAACGTTTGGGATATCCTGGAATCACACTGTCTGTTTTTCTGCCTGTCTACTTCTCTGTAGTATTTTTGGTCCAAATATAAAATAATTGTGTCAGAATCTTCTTAATTTTTGGCAATATGAATTAGTAATACTGTTTGAACATTCCAAATTTAATTGTCAAAATCAAAAAAAAAAATGCTTTTTATGACTTTATTATGAAGCATATCTTCCAACAGTGTAATTGTCTTGCAAATTACATCATAGGATTCCACAAAACACCTAGTATAGCATATATAACATTAGTTTTATCTCTTATCATATCTCTGTTGGTGAATTAGGCATACATTTGTTTGCTGAACTTTAATATTACTTGTAGAATTGATTTTGTAATTTAAGAATTGTTTTATTTTTACTTTTGAAATTTTTGTAGAGACCATTCTGTGCCACAAAGAAATTGTTCAGGAAAGGGAGAAATGGTGGATTTGCATTTTGGGTACAGTTCAAAGAGAGTTCAAAATGGTCAAGCTCGTGGAAGATCAGAGGGAGGACAACTGAAGAAAACTGAAAGATACAGAAGGAAAAAGAACAAGAAAATATATGAAATAATTATGAAATTGGGAGGATGTACACAATTTTGTCTGCATTTGACCTGTAAAGATTTAATTCCCATTCTTATTTGTATGCTGTAATATCAAATAACTTGATTTTTCATAAATTTACAATAGAGAATACATGACAAATGTTATATGTGATATTTCAATTTTGCTTTGGACACTTTCATGTCAAATCATATAAATTATAAAAAAGAACATGGACTAATTATGTTATTCATTTGTACATGTATGCATGTTTAACTATTTAATCATTTTGTGGAAATCTTATAATTGTACTCAACTTAGAATATGTAAAATATATGTATCGACAAATGCTACTGACTTGTTTGTATACTTTCCTGTTTAGAAAGTACATTGAAAAATAAGTTATTTCTCTTGATGAAAATAATTTATCAAAAAAGTTGTGTAAGCATTTTAAGATATTAATTTTCAAATATTTAACCCATGAAGATAGATCATTCGAATGGAATGGATTTTCATCTAAAGCAGAAATATCTGAATTTTAAATGTGTACAAGAATGTGTTTTTCCTTGTGATAAATATTGAAAGAGAACACATGTAACTATTTCATATGACTTACATATGCTGCCCTTTTCATATGATTCACATATGTGGACAAACATGAAAAAAGTATAAAAATGATAATAAGTACAACAGTAATATTATACACGTATAATTCACATATAAAGTATAACATATATAAAACACATGTTTAACACATGTTTCATATGTATAAATATACAATGTGTTTATTTTTACACATGTTAAACACATGTGAAACATATGTTTAACATGTGTAAAAATAAACACCCTATACATGTGTGCTCCTTTTATGTGTTTTACATGTGTAAAAAATATATGTTAAACACATGTTTAACATATATTCAACACATGTGGACATTTTTCCTGTGTAGATTTTGAGCTGCTTCGCTATCTGACTTTTGCATTTTTTAAATCTGGATGTTTCGAATAAAACATGATATTTAAAAAAAAATTACAAATCATTTGGAATTATTCTTCAAATATTTCTACCATTTGGATAACATGTGATGTCAAAAAAAATATTAAAGAGGTCCACGAACTTTTCGAACAATTCTTTTAAGCATTAATACAACTGTAATGGTCCATGTAAATTATTTTTGCTCCTTCTCTATAGGTACATTGTTTAGAATATTAAACCCGGACATGTTTTAATGCGGCAACAATGAAGTAAATCAGAAAATGTAGAACTTAAAGAGGTCAAATTTAAAGTGTTACTAGAGAATTAAGACAGCCCAGGGTTACATGTAATATCTACGTTATCAAAATAGGGAAGTTAATCTATTATAGTGATATATTTCTATCGAATCAAAGAAAGAGGAGAGCGTTATTTCATCCCGCTACTCGCACTTGTTGACCTCGTGGGAAGCCTCACTATTGCTCCGTTCTACGTGATAGGAAATCTATTTTTACGTGTATCCGAATGACATCGTGTGTCGAATATTATCCTTCTTCCAGTTCCTTGTCACAGGAATTTCATCACACGTCCTGTTGCTGATATCTATTCAGAGGTACCTCTTAGTGTGTAGACCATTTGGACCGAGAATGACACACTTCTGGAAAAGAGTTTCCTTTGCACTGGCGTGTATCTTCAGTTTCGCATATTCTGTTCAAGTTCTGAAAACAATGGATGACATCTACATGAACCAAACAATTTCAACTAGGGTCTGCAAATTTTCCGTGGCAAATTCAACCGGAGTTGTAGCTTATTTTGGACTGTTAGTTTTAATTTCAGTGTTGAATATTGTTATGACTGCAAGTTTTTACTTCCCTGTTCTGCGACAACTAAGACTGTCAAAGAATATTATTTTCTCTACATGCACTCCTTTAGACAAAAAACAATGTAACCAATACTACTCATTCTCTGGCTCCTCAGTTTCAAACTCTGCTGGTGAAGAAACCTTAATGAACCTAGTAATCCCACAACAGAACATCACAGTGAAAAATCAATCCCTACGGACCTACACAGTGCCAGAAACTAAAAATGTCTCTATTTCTCAGGATAATTCTAGTCAGACTAAATCAAAGGAAACTCGAGCTGAAATCCCAAACAATGTGATAACCATGGATATTCGCTTTTGCCCACAAAATGTAAGATTACAGAGGAGAATAAGTCTCATGTTTCTGGTTGTTATCGTAACATATATCATGTCCTACATTCCTCCCCTTATTCTTCTTTTACTCACGTACACTATAAGGGATTTCAACTACATCACTTTGTCAAAAGGAGAGACCTTGACCTGGATTTATCTACCGCGCCTTCTGTTTATAAATCATGTTGTTAATCCGTTTATATACGGGTATTTTGATGCTAAATATAGAGAGCAGTTGAGAAATTGTTTTAAAAGACAATAAAAGTATGATTTTAGATCAGTTACCATTGTTCACAATAAAGAGGTGACTTAGGAACAAACATTATAAATTTATTATAATGAAAGGACTCAATGAAAATAAATATTTTGAATGTTTTTTTTTGTTCTGTCCTCTATAATTTCTTTCTTTTTCTATTGTAATGGATATTTCTTATCTGGCAAATGCAAAACAAAAGTGAATAAGAATTAACTGATGAATTGTTTGAAATGTCGGGATGGAATAAGACCTCTTTAGTTCCTATTTGTGGGTGTCTCCAGGTACGAAGATATACTGTATACAGGGAAATTTTCGCCCCCGTTTTATTTTTGCCCCTTTCGCCCTATCTTCATTAGGGCGAATTTAAAACAGGGCGAACTTAAATAATACAGTATAATATCTTAAACAAAACTAAGACTGGGTGAATTTAAAACGGGGCAAAATTGTTTGCAAGTATGAGAGGGCGAAAATAACATTGTATACAGTAGTCCTTTTCAAAAAATAATTTTAAGTGACACAATGAGCAAAGACCAAAAAGGTATTTAAAAAAAGAACAATCAACTTCCCAATTAACTCAAATACTAATCATTTACCCATCATTTTGTATCAGGAAACACACGATGCTACCTTGCCTATCTACAAAATGAAATGTTTCTTGCACTGATCTCTTCCATTGATGCGCATCTCTTCTATAAATATCTTAGAATTGAAAAGAAAAACTTGATGTCGGGGAGATATTTTGGAGAACCACTGCACAGATATTGTTTTGTAAAAGCATACATCAAATGTTTTTTTTCTTTTACTTCACCTGGCATAAACTTTATCTTAAGAGTGCTACTGGATTAAAAGTGTATAGTAAAACTTGTTTCTGGGTCAGAGGTCAAGATCATAGCTTTTTAAAAAGTCTTTTTGATGGAATTTGTACTTGAATAATTTTATTGTTGTTTTGGATTAATACAAAGGTATAATTGTACAACAGCTAACCTTTGAATATTGAATCTATTTTACTTTGTACAACGTTTTAGTAGTAGATTATAATCAATTATTTCCTGTGTAGAATTATTAATATATTTTTCTCTTATTTGTCATTCTGTTATATTTTTTCAGTGATGTTTGATTTGTATAATCTATCGTGTAAAAGTCTTCCATTGAACATATCTCCTCTAGATATATTAAACAAGGAAATACAGTACAGACTTTAATGTCTCTTCTGTACTATATATAAAGCTAAATGGAATAGTATGTTCAATGATTGATTGAATGATTCATCGACTGTATTTAGTTTTTTGTTTGAGGTCCAATTCTAGAATTTTTCTCTAATATAGTGACTTCACCATTTACCGCTAAAAAGTTTCAAATTTTGACATTTACTCTGCTTTGAAGCCCATTGAAGAGTGATGGTCTTTATCGTGCTAAGGCATGTCGAGACACGGGTCTTCGGTTTTTAAGGGTTTTTTTTCTGAAGGACACGCAACTTACAATTCAGAGTGCCAAGATTTTTGCGAGGAAACATATGCCACCCTATTCATTTTATCACCTTAGGTCAGTCGCGGCAGGGATTGAATTCACGACTTTCCATGTTGCTTTCAATGAGGTTGGGACTCTTTACATTAAACCCCCTCCTTCATATATTTTTAAGTTTATGAAGAGGAGGTTGTCAAACATGCTTGTAAAGCACTTTCTTTTTAATTTCAGAATAAACCTTTAAAATTTTTTTTCTGAAAAAAACCTACATATATAATTATCTTACAAATATTGAGGGTGTTGTCAGGAAAGTTCGAGAAGACATATGGGGAAAACTTTAATTTTTACATAATTAATTTTGGAATTATAGGTCTGCGTTACGGATATTTTTTGTATGGATAAGGTGACTAAACACGGAATTTCAGATAATACAATGACTCCGAGTCAAGGTCGTAAAACAACCTTTAGCCTAATTTAAAGATCAGATATAAAGCTAAACGGAGATTGTTTTGATAGGTTTTTTTGGAAACAACTAGAAATCCATATATCATTGCATGTGTGACTTTATAGGAAAACATAATAGTAATTAGCTTATCAGAAACGTATTTCATTCCTTTGTCTTCCTCTTGCCCATTCTACATAAAGCCTTGCCTAATAATGTTTGTAAATACCCTGGGGCCAAGTTTGAGAATAGGTAGTGAAGTTCAATGCAATTAAAAAAAAATGATCGTTGTCTGTGATGAATTATATTTTTGCCCTTCGAGAATATTTTCTTACTATTCTCCAACGAGTACGTTGGACCAATGACGAGAATCGTTTGAAATTAAACCATATTTTTGTAACTTCATGGATGGGTAATTATATATGTCTATGAATTTTTAAACTGGCCTCAATATTGTTGGTAAACATTAGACGCCGGGTAAAGTGATCCCTAAGTGCCGCGCTGCTCCGAAGGCCACAAAAAAATAAATAAATGAAAAACAAATGTTAACCACTCCTTCAGGATCCACCACTTGTGCCTCTGTAGAAAGACGGAATCACATGATTCGGCATAACCTGTTGTGAACCCCTTGCAGCAAACGGGGAAGATCTAGATCAGTTAATGAGATGAATCATGAATTAACGAGACGGAGTCAACTCGAGGGTTTTGGCGAAATCCTGCACTTGACACCTCACACGTAGTTTGGGCCATTGACAGTAAGTAAAACACAACAAAATGATTTTTATATTTATTTATTTTATTATAAGATTATGGTTTGAGGAAAACAGACTTTTCTGCCTATCAATAACTCAGAATTATGGCGAAGTGTAACTGTCATATTATTGAATGAAACATCTTAACTTTGATGGGTTAACTTAGTACATATTTCTTATTAGGGTCATGGTTATTTTCGGCGATTTTAGGTTGAACATATTTATTACTTTTTGTCCCCCACTTTCGCGAAAGCGAGGGGGCATTAAATCTCTTTCGTCTGTTCGTCTGTCTGGCTGTCCGTCAGTCACAAAAACTTTAACCTTGCCCATAACTTTTGATTTAGTGGAACTATGACTTTCATATTTCATATGTGTATTCCTTCTGACAAGACCTTTCTTTGAGAACATCAAATTTTCTTAACCTTTTTTGACCAACTTTTACACAAAAATTCCAAACTTTTACTTTGGCCATAACTTTTGAATGGAAGGTACTAGGACTTTCATATTTCACATATGTATTTTCTGTGGCATGACCTTTCTTTTCATACAAACAACTTTAACCTTTTGATCTTGACCTTGGAGACTTACGTACTTATGAAAAAACTATAACATTGACCATAATTTTTGAACGGTAAGGGCTAGGGCTTTCGTACTTCATATATTTTATTCTTGTGAGACGACTTTCATTGGATACCAAGAACTTTGACCCTTTGATCTTGACCTTGGATTCTTAACTATTTTTTAAAAACTTTAACCTTGGTCACAACTTTTGAACGGTAGATACTAGGACTTTCATTTTTAACATATGTATTGTTTGTGACAAGACCTTTCATTAGATACCAACAACTTTGACTTTTTGACCTTGATTTTGGAGTGATACTTTTATGAAAAAACTTTAACCATGAAAAACTAATTAACTGTAAGGGTTTCGTACTTACATATGTAATCCTTGTGACAAGACCTTTTACTGCAAAAAATAATTTTTTGACCTTTGACATTGACAAAACCTTAAGTTTTAACTACTTTTTAAAACCTTTAACCTAACTGTCACAGTTTTTTGAACGGTAAAGATATGCCTAGGACTTTTTCATATTTCAAATAGGGTTTTCTTTGTGGCAAGACCTTTCATGGGATACCAATAACTTTGACCTTTTGACCTTGAAGATTTACTTACTTGGGAAAAAACTTTAAAATGACCATTAAATTTTGAACGGTCTTAAGGACTAAAATTATTTTAATCTTCACATATGTAATCCTTGTGAAATAACAATTTCATTTAATCTTACCAAAAACTTTAACCCTTTGACTTTCACTTTGGAGTTTTAACTACTTAAAAAAAACTTTAACCTTTACATACTTTTTGAACGCGTAGGGTTAGCGTTTCCATCCTTCATATATGTATTACTCGTGACAAGACCTTTCTTAAGAATTCAACAACTCAGATCCTTTCAATTCGGAGTTTGACCTACCTTTCAAAAATTTATCCTCAACTATAACTTTTGAACAGGTGGTGATAGGGATTTTTATTTCACAGTCGTATTTCTTCTGAGAAAACCCCTAATTTGGGTAATAATAGATTTAATTTGCATTTAAGAATATCTTAATCTTCGTTATGTTGCCATTCGAGGTCATCAGTATTTCACAAACATATCTTGTTCCTTATATTGAGAAGAGATAGGGCTTTCATATATGACATGTGCATTACCTGTGACAAGTTAATTTCCAAGCACTTTTGAAATAATTATTTCAATATATTGACCTTGACCTTCATGATTGACCTTATTTTTCAAAACAAAAATCAATTTCAATGATAATTTCTATTAAAATAAATGACATAACTTAATGATAGGGTATTCATAATAAACACAATATGTCTTAAAAAAATATCTCACCCATAAAGACACCGAAAGCGGGGGACCGCAATTCTTTGAATTTGCTTGTTTTGTCAATATTTGATCCATCGGCCACATTCACTTTTAGTATAGACCATCCATTCCATAATGCCAGAATCAGATGTTAAATATTTCCGTTAAGCGTTGCATACACGTACGTCTTTGAATCAAATATTTTCATCTTACAATTTATTTCAGTGAAGGAACTAATAGAAATGAAATAATTTTCGTTATAATAAGATATAGTGCTTTAATTAGTATTTCAAAATCGTGATGAAAATTAGATGATGAAGTCGTCTATAAATTTATTGTTACTTATTATAATTTTTAATTTTTTTAACTGCCTTTCCTTTCATACAACATATATCCATTTTAAACTTATTTTAATTTAAATAAGTATTGATATCCATGTGTACTTATATATATATGGAAATACACATAACCTTTACAATTCAAATAAAAAACAAGGAAATTTCCGTGAGTTTTTAATAAATAATTTGATTATTTCAGACAGGACTTGAGATCAAAGGACACATCCCAACCATGCTCAGAGATTCCTATCATCAACAATTTTCAGCATGTTTGGTATTTTTACTTGTCTACTTGGCTTCACATAAAGTAACGACAACTGATCCTGCCTTTCAAAACTCCGACACTGCCGCAGCCTTCACAAAAGCAAACAAAGAATTTACGTTGAATCTCTTAAAGCAGTTACCAGCGGAATCCAATGTCTTCTACTCGCCCTTTAGTATTGCTACGGCCCTCGCAATGGTTCAGTTGGGAGCAGGAGCAGAAACACTTAAAGAAATGAATCAGGCTCTACATTTTGGCACACTGGGTAAAGACATTTACTCTGCATTTGGCACGTATTTAGAGTTTCTTTCGAATTCTACTGGAAACAACACACTTAATACAGCAAACAGAATCTACCAAAGCACGAGGTTTACAGCAGAAGAAACATTTCTCCAAAGTTGTATCAAATATTTTAACGCCACGGTAGAATCAGTGGATTTTGCCCAGTCTGAAGTAGCAAGTGATAAAATTAATTCCTGGGTTAGTCAGAAAACAGCAAACAAAATCCAAGATCTTATTCCAGCAAATGCACTAAGCATTCAAACCTTAATGGTTCTCGTAAATGCTATCTACTTCAAAGGAATCTGGAACAGTAAGTTTGAAGTTAAGCACACGAAAGAAATGGAATTTCGAAATGGCAAAGTAAAGTTCATGACGGACATGATGTACCAGAAGGATTCTTTTAAGATTTGCCATGTTTCAGACTTGAACCTTGACATCCTAGAACTTCCCTACGAGGGCGAAACCATAAGTATGTTAATTCTTCTTCCTACCTCTGTAGATGGTTTACCGGCTGTGGAGAAGAGTTTGACAGAGACTGTCCTTAGAAATGCAATGAGCACTCTAAGAAAACAAGAAGTTAAAGTGTACCTTCCAAAATTCAAAATGGAGTCTGCCTTTCAGTTGAAGTCTTACCTTTCTGCATTGGGTATGTCATCAGCATTTGACCAAAGAAGAGCGAATTTTTCAGGTATATACAGAGATGAAGAGGTGTTCATCAGCGAGGTTTTCCATAAAGCATTTGTCGATGTCAACGAGGAAGGCACAGAGGCCGCTGCGGCCACGGGAGTCGTTATTACTTTGACATCAATCCGAATCCCTCTCGAGTTTCGAGCAGATCACCCGTTTCTGTTTTTCATTCGTGATACTGTAAATGACGTCATACTATTTGCCGGAAGATTTAATAATCCCGTCGGTGTTAAAGGGATTCGGAATTCAAATAGTGCGTGTAATTTATGCAAAATGTCAAATGGGATTACATGCGTGTTCGTACTGCTGATATATGTTTTGAAGAGCATGCTTTTCAAATCAGAATGAAATCCAATTAAGGATTCTTAATATTTTGTTTACCGGAATGAAAAAGATGCTGATGCAGTAGTGGCAGCCTACAAAAGTGTCATAATAACAACCTTTATCACCTATGCCATGACTTTGATTTTGTCATTTTGTAATTGAACCTGTTATTTGTTCTTTGATATATCTGTATAAGCCAGCAGATTCCCTGTGAGAATAAAAGTATTACTTTTACTTTAGTTGTAACATTTTTTATATATCTTCAGCGTTTTTTTAAAATATCTAATAAATATGAAATAAATTTGATAAAGTATGTATTATTTATTTATGGAATAAAGATATTATTTCTATATAGATCGTGTTCTCATAATTCTAAAAGTGATTTTAATGAACACTCCTGTCCCGGTGTTGAAAATGATTAAAAGAAAATGGACCTTGTTATTGACAACGTGGTATATTTATTCCAAATTTTAAATTAAAGGTATTTTGTATTGTCATAAAAGCTCTGAAAACGGGGTTGCTGAATATTCAGGTATGCATACATAAGTTGCCGGCGGAGAGCTTCAAAAATTGTCCTCTAATTGGTACTCGGGGCCTTTGAGGAGGGAGAGATCTTTTTATGCCAGCTCTTATTGCGACACGGGACCTCTGTTGATAGGTCTTATCCGAAGGACGGGTCTCCACATTCTGCAGTAAGATTAGAACCCATGTCGTTAGAATCAACTCGTTTGTGACTCTAGAAAAGCCTTTCTAAGCAATAAACCACGTGGTCGAATCATTTTAAACTGATTGTCAAAGATTTGTTTGTAAAAAAAATATTCTTACACTTCACCCATTTTACTTGGGTGAAAAACCTGAAACGGAAACTTTTGAACGAATTCAAATATCAAACTATTTTTTTTTTTGTAATTATATGGAAAGCAAAATCGAACTTAGATTTTTAGATGTTTCTGTCAATCTACAAAAAAACTGTTCTGAATATTGATATATACCCCCCCCCCCCCCCCCTGGGAGGATATATAGTAATCGGTATTTCCGTCTGTCCGTCCGTCCGTCTGTCTGTTACGCTTTATCTCTTATCCGCAACTCCTCTTATACTACTGAGTGAAATTTAATGAAACTTTCACAGAATCTGTATTACATGTTGCCATAGTGCACCTCCTAATTTACTCTTTTATCCGACACGTATTTTAAGTTTCCCATAGCAAAACATGGACATTGCCATTATATGTTTACTTATGACATCACATATAGAGGCTTCTGGATAACATTTGATAGGACGAGTTATTCCTCTTTTTACATTACCGTAAAACAATATATAGCAACACATGGACATTATTGGGGTGGGGGTATCATTTAGTGGGCTCATTGCTCTCAGTACCTCTAGTTTGTTTACCTTACATGACAACACCATGATTGAAAACATATTATATTCTGAATTTCTTTTTGGTAATAAACTTTCTCTGCACAGGCGAAGTATTCAATACAAGCATAAAATCTGCATCTGATTGAAATTATAATTAATAAAGTATTTTATATTAAGATGCTTAATCAATAGCAAGAACCCTTTTCATATTTCTTTTAATGTATTTAAGATGTTATGGGTACTGCATAGGTACTGCATAGCTATATAAGACATGAAAAATAATTCACTTATGTAGCCGTCCATGATGTCACCTTTAAAATAATGTATGTTTACCTTCTCCCGATTCAGGGTAAAAATTTGGGTCAGTGGGTAGGTGGTAATATTTTTGTTCTCAGAAGCTTTCATAATGATGGAATAAAAAAATGCAGGAATAAAAAGTAAATAATTATTTTAGAATTTCTTGAGATTGAAAAAAAAGTTTGGGTCGGGCCAGTGTGAGCAGGGAGGGATGGAGAGAACAATCAAACAAATTTTTAAAGATGACAATTATCATTATTGAATTGTACATTTTATACCATTTTTATACCACTTTTAATTAAGTTAAAAGAATAGACATAACTGCATAATTATCTAACAATTTTTCTAATTCTTTGGTTGACTGAAACTTTTATCATTAAAATAGATTTGATAACTTCATAATGCCTTTATTCTTAACTTATTCTATCAAAAAATGATACAGGATATTGATATTAATTGATAACATTACGGTGCATATGGAAATTGTTTAATCCAAATAAAATCCTTTAAGAATTATAAAAAGGTGATCCTTTAAGTGGCATGCAGGGAATGATGGGTATTTTCAAAAGTGAGTGGTCTCAACTGCATCGGTAACTGGGTCATCTTGTGGGTTAACTGGGTCATCTTGGGGGTTTCTGATGGCAACAATACGTATTAGTGGGTGGTGAACTCTGACCCTAGGAATGACCCTTGGGATGATCTCAGTCTGTAGAACAACTGGGATACCGTGGAAGCAATACTTCTTATCAATGTATTTCAGTTTTCTGTGAATCTATAAGAATAAAAAAAGAGACAATTATTAATACACTTAGATCTGGAGTTGATTTTCAGAGTTGGTTGTCTTTTAACCCCTATTAAGCTCTCGGACTCCCCATACAACTTTAAGTTTGTACAAAAAGTCAATTATACTCCCTCCCCTTAGAACAATGGCTACTAAGCTTACTGTAAACCAGCTTTTATTCGTATGCGAAAACTTTTCGCGAGAGTCTCGTCTTCGCGAATATTTCTTACTGCGAACCGACCCTCAAAGTCCCTATGTATATTAATACCAGACAAAAAAGGATTCATCTTGAAAATTAATTGTAGCAGACTTATTTACCCTCGAAAATCGCGAAATAAAGTCGTCGCGAATAAAAGTTGATTTACAGTAATTCTTGTATGTGAAACATAATGTCTTAGGTTGTGTTGAATTGCAAAAGCAAAAAAAAATGTTTACACTGTTGCTTGATGCATAATTCATGTGTCTTGTCATTGCTAAATTAATAAATGTCATATTTTTTAAACTCTGTTCATTTTTCACTAATTTTTATTTGTATTTTGTCTTTGCTTTCATGATTTGTATTCCATTTTTCTTTGCGAGATATGGGTGATATTTTTATGTTTTTGATAACCACTTGAAACACCTACAAAATAGCAAAGACCACCAAACAGTAACCAGAATGGGAAACAGCCGACAATGCACAATGGACTGAGGCAGCATTCATCTGGTGATGAGCAGTTGTGTACATATATGCACATATCTCCATCCACACTGGTTCGGCCGGAGTTAATTCTGTCGACTATACCGCGGTACCAGTCTTTCATCGGCAAACTAAAATCAAGCTACAAAATACCAAAAAAAATGATTACATATTTATTGTGATATATTGATAATTTGTGAAGCTTTCTCCGACCTTAATTTTTCAAATTAATCAAGTTAAGTGATTTGTCCGATTTATGGCTTAGAGATCTAGAGATGTTTGCCATAAATAACAACAACAAATAAGTGGAATAACCTTTTATATATTTATTTATTAAGATAATTTGTATCTTATATAACTGGAACATTTCCTTATCACGAGGTCCAACATCTAGCTCCGGGGCCATAAAGCTTAATTTTGATTGCAGTCTCACCTTTTCATATAAAATTAGAGTAAGACAAGGATAAAAAGTACTTTGACTAAATGTAAATATATTGTTGATAAGTCGAAAATTCAAATACATCCTTGTGTATTTAATATGTTATTCATATTAGGTAAAGATATGCATTAATTCAAAAGACATAAATTTTGTTTGAAGAAGAGAAAAGATGTGTTCATTAGTGATTACTGTATACAGGGTTATTTTCGACTCGTCTTATTTTCGCCCTTTCACACTTACAAACAATTTTGTTCCGTTTTAAATTCGCCCAGTCATAGTTTTGTTGAAGAAATTAAACTGTATTTTTTTAATTCGCTCCGCTTTAAAAACAAAATAATGAGGGTAGGGCAAAAATATATATAGGGGCGAAAATAAAACGAAGCTAAATATAAATTTCCCTATATACAGTAGTTTTCTCCGAAAACGCTCAAATATTGGAATTTGTATAATGTAAAGCAATGGACTAGAGACCCCTTTGTAAAGTAATAAGCATGCCAAGGGCTTATATGCTGGTTTTGAAAGAGTTGTAGACTTATATGCTGATTGATTGTCACCGAGTCATTGGCTTGCATTCTGATTAGTTGTCATTTACTTACACAGTTACACAGACTTGCACAGTTGTACGTATGCTGATTAGTTGTCTTCTAAAGGTGATTATCAGCTTCTGTACAGATCGGTTGTCATTTAGATATAAGCTTTTGTTCTACTTGGTTGTCATTTATTTCTGGGTTTGTGTTTTCATTTTTTTGTCATTTCCTTATAATATTGTGTGCTGATAGGTTGTCATTGAGTCATGGGCTGGTGTGCTAATCATTTGTCATTCAGCTATGGAACTGTGTTCTATTTGTTGTCATTTAGTTACATATATGATCTTGTGTGCTGATTCATTGTCATATAATTAATTTATATATTCTAATTGGTTGTCATTTAGTCATTGAATTGTATGTTGTCATTTAGTTGTCAGCTAGTATGTTGATCAGTTGTAATTTGGTTATGATTTTTCGTGCTGATTGGTTGTTATTGAGTCACTGGCTTGTGTTCTGCTTAGCTGTCATTTTGTTATTGGCGTATAGTTTGATTGGTTTTGATGGAGCCATGGGATTTTGTGCTGATAGGTTTATAATGATTCGTGGACTTGTGTGAATGAAGGATTTTTATTGGGTCATGGGATAATGCGCTGATCTCTTAGAATAATTTTATAATAATTTTGCGCTGATTATTTTTCAATTATTCATAAACCTGTGCTATAAAGGGTTATTTTTGAGACATGAGTTTTGTATCCATTGGTTTCTATTGAGATATGAATTTTTGTGCCGATTTGTTGTTACCTTAAGACAAAAAGATTGCCCCTCTTCTATATACTTAGCAACTTCAGTAAGTTTTCGTGCGAGAATGTCTTGAATAACTGGATGCTTTGGATTGACAAGGACTGCAAATTTGTCTAAAAATAAAAGTTTTCTGAAAGTGTACAAAACGAGACCTCTAAAAGAATAAGAAAATTTACTAATCATCTAAGAGACATATATCATTTCCTAAACATGAAATGGATGTTTATTTATATATATATATATATATATATATATATATATATATATATATATATATATATATATATATATATATATATATATATATATATATATATATATATATATATATATATATATGGACTGCAGCATTCTGTTTTTATTTATATATATATATATATATATATATATATATATATATATATATATATATATATATATATATATATATGGACTGCAGCATTCTGATTTTTTTTATATATATATATATATATATATATATATATATATATATATATATATATATATATATATATATATATATATAAAGCACTAAAATGACCAACGACAAACAATTGTCCTCTGTTATATTGGTCACTTTAGTGCTTTATATAAATTTCCATCTGTGACCTTGTATCTGACAGTAGCACTGCAAACATTTAAGGATATACAGTGTTGTTGGTTTTTTTTAGTGTTTATATATATATATATATATATATATATATATATATATATATATATATAAGTTTCTACTTTTTAACCATTAAGACAATTATATATTTACACATTTCCCATACAGATACCACAGTTGAATACTTTAGAATACTAATACAACACCTGTTGTTATTTTTCGAACGTTGACCAAAACATAATTGTTCTCTCTCACGTTTTCTACTTCAACCCGGAAAAGAATAAGCTTATTCAAAAGATCGCGCTTTACTTGTTCTAGTTCTTCTAGATTCTCAACCTTGTACTCCCTGTAAAAAAAGATTAAATAATAATGATTATCAGTACATGTAAAGTCTACAGTTCCTCATTCTCAGAATACATAGGTAGTATTTAGTGGCCATTTAAAAAAAATCTTTTGAAATTCTGATTTGCAATACTTGTGCTCATTTTTAGCCGGCCTTTTTAAAATTCTTATGAAGAAGTTATTGAAATCTTTTATATGAGAAAAGGAACGCTAGTACTCTTGCCGTGGCCTTAAACTTGACATTGATATAGTAATGACCGCAAGGCCTAAAATAAAAATTTGTTTGCAGTTGTCTACCGACCCACAGAAATTGCACCCGACCCAAGCTTTTTATTTAGCCATTTTGTAATCTTTTTTCTTCAATTTTTAAGGATATTGAAAGTGTTTCATTTTCATTTTTTGACTTTTGCTTTTATACATCAAAGATTTATAACAAGCGTGGAGCTTAATTATGTTGATTATGCTTATTAAAAGATATATTATTTGTTATCTATCGAAAATCTAACCCCCCCCAAAAAAAAGACTACCTACCTACCTACCCAGACTAAAAATTACATGTGTAAAAGTCGGCAACTGCAAACAAAGAATTTTTTAGGCTTGGCTCAATTAAAAATTGTTATTTCTATTCCTATTTCCACTCGATAAACAATTGTATAAACTGGTAATAAAAGACACCACAGAGTCTTTGAGATTTTTTTTTTATTTGGATAATTACTTAAGTAAGACTTTGACATCCAACTAACATCTTACATATAACTATATTACAGAGGGAATAAATTTAGTTTTTCAATACTCGACTTTTCCTCTGTTTGCTTCCCTTATTACTGTAGTAATATTATACTTTCTCCTGAATACGGTGTTTATGTTATCAAGCAAACTTTGTCAACAAAAGCATGCCCCGATAACGATCAGAATTAAAATCCAAGACATACTACAGAAAAATAAATAGATGTTACATGTACAGAGCTTTCAATCATCTAAATAAGGTTAGCATTTCGAGAATTTAATAATCGTCATAAGAAGCTTGTTTACAAATGCACAATTACACCCTATCAACGGGTCAGGTGTTAACTTGTCTCATAACAATTACAAGTGACTGTTATATTTTCATTTTGAATGAATACTTCATTGACTTGATCTAAACAGAGAATTCAGAGGTGTGACCAGTCAACGGAGAATGCTTACTATTTCTTTAATTTGTGAAATGGTACACTATTTTATAATCCTGTTGTATTTGCTTTTTTAAGCTTTGAAGACTCTAACGGATACATGTTTTTACTTTCTAAGCAAACATTATTGTACTGCTTTGATGAATTTTCATGTCTTAGTCTCCTCATACTCAATGTACAACATTAAGGTTAATGTTTTATTCTATTGTTAGTTAGGAACCAGCTTGTGTTACAATACTCTCAGAGGAAAGTGTTTGCTCAGCCTAGTGTCCAATACGTTTTACTGTGTTGACTTATGGTTATCAGTACTTAACCTTCATTTTTATTGATCCTCAACGGATATGAAAATCTTTTGGGGAAAACCAGTAGATTGTTGTAAAAAGTGAAATATGGGTAGGAAGAAAGATACTTGAGATTCTAGAGTGAGGGACATTTCATATTTTACAAAATTTGAAAAATCTGCCCTTTGCTAAATATATCTAAACGTTAAAAACTTCAATTCATTTCTTAAATAAAATACAGGCTGGCATACTGAATCTATCTAGATAAATTGGAGCAGGCAATTCCATAAGTTAAGATTGGGAGATTTATATTAATCAGAGTTAAGATTATGTATTGATATTTATTAGAAGATTACATATAGACCTATCGGGCCGGGTGTTTGTATTCATAAGAAATTATTATATGATTGTTCATGTATTTTAAGGACAGAAGATACAAACACATCTATGTCAAAAGATTTGAAAATAAAAAAAAACTTGAGTCATATTTAAATGAATAAATTGGATACGTTTTACCGCGTAGTTTTTAAGTTTTATTCAAATTTTCACAAAAATGTGTTTTGAAGTGAAAAAGATTTTATAAAATCTTTTTTATAAAATTTTTTTAAAGAAATAGGGATGATTCAGACGGGCATACTTTTGAACATCACAGAAGGTTTACAATTTCTTTATATTCTAGAAATTTACTTTTTTACATTATTTGCAATGAAATTACTCATTAGGCTAAAAATATATACCAATCCAGGCATCCATTTTTTTTGTTTGAATCAACTGTGCTTAACAGATGAAAGTATAATAAATAAACAACACTTCTATATTAAATTGGCTGTCATATTTTAAGGTTATCTGAAATGATGTATTTTTTTTAACAAGATATATAACACTGTATTACTAGTTTTAGAAATCAGATGTATTTTTAACAAAAACTCTGAGCTCAATTATCTACCTTATTTTTGCACCCGCCAGTATTATGTGATCTGGATTAAAATCTATCCTTTCTGGTCCTCTTTCAAACAAGCCGTACAGCATGCACGGATATTGAACAAACTGTCTCCATAGCACTGCCGTATAGGGAGGAATCCTCAAAAGCTCAGCTTCTGGCAGATACATCTCGGGTTTTTACAAGTTGTTTAAAAATTGTTCTGTTTTTACTGGAGGTATAAAAGTCTACAACAAAAGCTGCTTTTATATAGCGACTGAGATTATAGAGAGAAAGAGGAATTCCCTTTCACGAAAGTCCGACACCGGTATAAAATTTTATTACAATAACAAGCTTCCTCAATAAAAGTTAGCTGTCAGGAAAACCCTATACATAAAAGTGAATGATAAGGTGGTATAAAATACGAAATCAATTTTTCTGACCACAGAGCCATACATTTATATGTTAACTTATTTTTTTTTCAAACTAAGCCTACTCTTAAGGGGCTTAAACTCTGTTGAATCCACACACAATCTGGATGATTTAACATGAATATGACATTTATATGACTAAGTTTACATGACCGTTTTGTTCTTGATTCTTAAATGTTTTTGTTTATTTTTTATACATAAATGTAGTAAGTATAATTTGAGCAATTTTAAGCCCCATTCTACCACGTGGTCAATGATTTCTAAAAAAAAAAAAATTTTTTTTTCGTATACTCGTACTATGATTTATATATAGCGTGATCCTGCAACAATCGAAACTATATGTGTCGGATACTAACATATTTTGTATTAAGATTATCGTTACCAAATCTAGCCAAAGGGACAATGATTTACATTAACAAACACATGTATTTGATTCTGCAATAAAGTACTATGCTTGCAGCATATGAACAGTCATTGTCTGGCTTTTGTTTTAGAATATTTAAAACATTTATTTCTATATGTCCTAATATATATTTAACTTCAAATTGTGGTCCCATATACGGTCATTATTTAAACAATCGAAACTGTGAAACATGAAGAAGCTTCCATGTTCATAAAACTATGTGAAAGGTTAAGATAACGAACAGTAATCGATCCTTAAAAATATATTAAGAAAAAAAAGTGAGAAATAAAAATTGAAAAAAGGGAGCATAAACCACCGACCCATGGGAATGTCAGAGGTGAGATCAAGTGCCAAGGAGGACTAGGCATCCCTTTTGACAGGTCAACTGACAGCCCTTTGAATTGAATCAAGGATATAATGTTAGGTCAAATGTGTGAAATATAGGCATTACACTTTGTATGAAAGAAGTCAGCCAAAATGTAGCCCTATCATAGGCCCTATTATAGATTTTATTTGCTAGTAATGTCATAAGGATCATAAAATTTTGAAATGGTGACTCTCAAGAAGGTTGTTGAAAATCCTGTAACATCAGCTTATCAGTGTGTAATATTCTTCGCTTTAAAAATTTATTGTTCTGAGAGAAAGCTCTTGAGTAGTGATTACGCTAAGAAAAATAATCACCATGATCAGATGATAGCGGAATATTACTAGATCAAGAATGAAAGTTGATATATATTTATGACTTCTGTGTTCCTTTCCGGATCTCCTCGATCGTATATTTCCATGAAAATCTTTGATCTAATCTAGTCAAACCGTGACCAAAGGTGTCATGATTTGAACACACTTAACAAATCTGAGGTATATACTCGTATATCTCATTTGTCCTATACAGATACTAATGAAGTTTATCGACAGTATTAAATATTTTCTATAATTATCTCTACGAACCTGGTAAAGAAAAGGAAATTAGTTGCCTTTACACTATACAAATTCTACAGGAATATGTAAATAAACAGTAAAGTAGGCATACATGGAGAGTTAGTTAAAAGTATAATTTTTTAAACACCGTTTAGAGAAAATCAACGTCTTTTTAAAAACGTGACATGTGAGCGTTCAATTTATAAAAAAAAAATCAATTTATGTCTGCACGAAAATTAACAATGAATTTGTAATAGTATATCCCGTCATGAAATATTTTGCTGTTTATTATAATTATATATAGTATGTATATGAGTTCTTGATGGAGGCTGGAGGAATACATTTTTTTCCTGTAAGTGTTGCAATCTTACATTTGCTTCCTGCAACAATATTTTTTTTATCCTTAATAGTAGATAATATTATTAGGAATTGATTTTTATTTAAGATTGGAGGTTTAAAGACAAAGAAAAATGGTTTTCCTTCCTCTGTTTTTTATTGTCTTGCTTCAAACATCCATCATAAAACGTAAGTATGTTTTTGTTAAAATCTAAATTCTTATAAAAGTATCTTAACTTCTATTGTTCATATGTAGTACAGCTGATTAAAAGAATATGCGATATTAATGAGACTGTATTAATATTAAACGTAGGTTCGTAAATGTATCACAACAAAATTATGAGAGAAAAAATCACCTTCAAAAGTACAAGTAGATGCAGAACTGCAACTCACTTTGAGAAAATTCGGACAGATAAAGCAAAGAGCTACAGATTCAAGCGTTGTTAAAACCTTCAATATACGCCGCCGCTTTTTTGTCGCTCACTTAGGTATTATATCTTTTATATAATGTTTTTCCCAGGTTTAAAAGTGGTATCCGGCGATTAACCATACATTTAACTCTAATTTGCGTTTTCAAAAGACCGTTTGTGGTTGGTTACAGACGTCGAAAAGGGAATCATTTAAATCGACATTCCAAAAGGCCATTGAAAGGTAAATAAAGTATCAATAGTAGGAATCAAATATATCATTAATTATCGGATACCATACTAAATGTAAGGTAAAACATGAAATAGAAGAAACAATCGTCAGCGTAAAACCAAGGATTTTACAATGCTTGAATCTGGACTTCTCTGCTTTATCTGTCCGATTGTTTTTCAAGCAAAGAGCTACAATTCTGCAGCTACTTTAAAAGACACTTAATCGGAACTTAATTTGGGCTTAATTAGCCCCCCCCCCTACTTTTTTGAAAATATATACATAACATAGGCATTAAAAATTGTAGTTTACCGTAAGAACTGCAGTAATAATAATTTCAAAAACTGATTCTAAATGTCTACCTTTTGATTCAAAGATGTCTACTCAAATCCTGCCATAGGATTTTCAGTGCAACTTTCGAGAGATACTCATTTGGGAGACGGACAAGCGATCAGGTACGACAAAATAATTACTAATTACGGGAACAGTTACAACAAATGGACAGGACACTTTGTTGCTCTGAAGAAAGGATTATACTTATTTTTCTGTTCAATAATAACACACGGCTACGGACACATTTATATTCAAATTGTAAAGAATGGTACTAAAATATCCACGATTTTTTCCAACCCTTCTTCTTTTGACCAGAGCTCACAGACAGTTGTGTTGACCCTAGAGGCAGGGGATAGGGTCTGGACTAGACGGGCATTATCTGGTAGACTTCTGCATGAATACCGGGGCTACAATATGTTTTCTGGTGTCCTTATATCAGGGAATATTTAAGAGATCCTTACCAGCAGTGATCTTATATCAAAAATCTTGTTTTTAAGGTTAATCTAATAAACTATTAATATAATAATGATTTCAATGAATTTCAATATTCGTTGTTTGCTAAAATTATCATGTAGACTTGCGTAAAATGTTTAACTCCAAGATTTTATGATACGACACAATAAGACTTGAAGTTACAAGATCTTGAGTTTTTGTAGAACTCAGTAACTCTAGTAACTGATGTTTGTTTGTTAGTATGCTTGTATGCTTAGCGTCCTTCATATGAAAACGCCATAATTTCCTGGTGGAGAGATGCAAATGCAGTTTATGAGGAATTGGTCGACAATTCAGTGTCTAAAGAATGGCCTAACAATTAGAATGAAGAACCACAGTTAGCATATGATGTAATGACAAACTGTATTTGCTGACAAGGTCATTGTATCGACGATTAAAGAGTTAAAGTCAGCATGTATTATAAAGCTTGGTTCTTAGATTACCATTAACATTGACCCGTTATTAGGAGATCTTTTTTTTGTATTCTTATGAAATACTCTTTGTCCACATTCTTATACATGAAAAGAAGAAAACACTCGCTGTTGCCTTCAACTCGACATTCAGATAATTAACAATGGTTGTTTGGATTCTTATTTCGATACGATATATCCCAGTGAGCTTAAATTGAAATTACAGATACGACGGAGTATGACACACTTCTGTTTCATATTTTGATAAAAGACGTTAATGATAATCTAACTTAAATTTTAAATCGTCAACTTATCGTCTTACTTATGCAGCAATATATCTTCATCACCTGCATACAGGGTTTATATTATTCAGTTGATTCGATGCGCATGCTCTACGTATGTACAATTTCTAAAACGAGGTAACTTATTGAAAAACAAGTTGATGAAACAAGAAAATCAAAAATTTCATTTAAAGTCATCATTTCAACATGAGTAGAACTAACAAAAACTTTGTCTAATGTCATAGCTTCTTTCGCAAGCATCAACTTTAATTAAAAAAAACCACAAGTAATGAACTTTTTCGTTTTCATTTATAAACTCTAGAGGAATCCTGATAATAGAAAAATGATTTGTTAACGTAACAATCCACCAAATCCAAAAAAAACAACATATAAATTAATACTTGCTTCAAATTCTTTTAAAAATCAATATTTTTATTAATTGTTCTGAAAACTGCCTAAAGAGTGGCAATATTGTAATTTACACACAAAATGTGCAAGACCATGGGACACATTGGACAAATCAATTTCACAATTTACGAAAATGCACATACACTTTTGACATTCTTTCCCTTGTAATGAAAAGTTTTGGAATATATTAATGTATACACTCGTAACATCATGTAACTGAAATGTATCTTAATGACAAAAAATCCATTATATCAAAACAATTGCGTAAATTTGATGAAAAACGAATAAAGAATGAACAATTTCTCCTGGAAAATTATGTAATCAAGTATTTCAACAAATACATGTAGTTAAAAAATGTGTGCTAACTGTGCTGCTTTAAACTCGATTTGTTTTTATATTCCTATGAAGCAGAACTGTTTAATGACTTTCACATAAGAAGAAGATGTGTTTTGACCTCCACAAAAAGATCAACTCGACATTCAGATATATCGACAACGTTTAATTAATGAGTAGTTATTGCCATTCATATGTCAGCTCGATATATCCAAGTGAAATTGTATTGAAAGACATTTCAGAGTATTTGACTGTTTACTGATTATAAAATTGTTTGTTTGGAAGTCTTCTGCCATAATTTGCGACAGGTATTTATGGATACCGAATTTTTCTATACTTAACAGCATGCGCTAAATAAAATAATTTTTAGAAATCAGGGTAGAGTACTCAAGTATAATTTGATTTAAATCCACAATTTCGTAAACTGTATATTCATTATAATGTGCAAAATTACATAACCATGGGTCGTATTCCAGTAAAAAGGCCTGTTTTTATTCTGAACGTAACTACAGAATATTCAGTCTATTTGAGCAATACATGTGGCTCACAGCGGATCTATCAGTCAACAGGAGATGTTTACTCCTCTTTGGCACCTTGTCTCACTTCCGGTATTTCTTGGACTTAGGGTCTGTTCACAGATTTGTATTGTATGCTGTTGTAACGATCGTTGCTTGTCATCTTTAGCTTTTTCATCATGATCTCCATCAAGCTTTAATTTCCCTCTTCTATATTTAAAATGTGGTGCGAATAAAAAAAAGTCTACTAGGTCATCCTTAAAACAAATATTTGCATCTATTCGTGTATACAAAATAGATGTCTTTATTTTACGAGACAAGTATATTTGAAGGCAGCTATATACTAGAGTATAGGTCCCAAGTATTTGTTATTTGAAAGTTGGCTTTTAAGGGTCGGGTTTGGTTTACACATCTAGTGTTGTATATAAAAGGTCGGGGTTGTTCTTCACATTCCTTTCTCCTGAACCTTTTAAAGGTAAAGACGCATAACAAAAATACATGAAATGTTGTTTTGTAACTTTTAAAAATCGTATAATTTTCCATTTATGCATTGTTCTGAACCATTTTAACGCTTTTATTAACATTGATGAGCATTAATTATAATGGATGAGATTGGATTTAAACATTTTACAAAGCACATGACGCGCACGTGGTTATACTAAAAAAATCATTTACTTATACGTTTGTATTGTTTTACAATGATGTAATGTTCTTTTTTTTCATACTGCACCGAAACCCGGCAAATTCAAACTAGAATAGGTCCTATGAACAATAAGGAAACTCGGTCGAAACTTCTCGTGGACATGGACCCAAATACAAGACAACAATTCAAAGAAAAGCATAGAAAATTATCTTTAAATCGATTGGAAAACCAGACATTGAATATAAGTATCGTCACAGATTCACAGTCCAGAGCATCAGGTACATCAATCACCTTTGTGTTGCATTTGAATGTGCATACCTGTATACTTGAATTGTCTTTTCCAGTGTAGATTGACACCAATTTATAAGCAATGTCTGCCAACATAGTTTTGATGTTCTATCTATAAATATTTGTTTAAGAAATGTTAACTTTCAAGATAAGAGTAAGAAATAAAAAAAAAAATGACCTTGAAAAGGATTTTAAAGGAGAAGGGGGGTGGGCTTACTAACCAAGTAACTAAATACCAGGAATCAAGCAAAAATCAAAATGAAATTAAGTATAACAACCGGTAAATCTTTTAAATTAGTTTGCAATAAAATAATCTCCCAAAATAGCTGCAGGTCTAAATTTAAATCATAAAATTTAACATTGATATCTCTTTATATAAGGACTTGCGGTTGCCTGAAATTTGTTTTTAAAAAAAGGTTTAAATAACCCAATAGATTGTTTTGAGATGTTCTTGTGATGTTAGGTGCAGATAATACAGCAGCTTAATTTTTATATGTAACATAAGAAGAATGTTTCAGACCCATTGCACTCGCTTGAAGTGAATTTTCAGCAATCTAACAAATAATTTTAATCAAGCGAGTTTATCACTTTTAGAGACGAATATGAAGGGTTTGAAGATTGATAAAATATACAGATAAGTTAAATAATGCACCTAGAATTAGGGAGTGAAAGGTAGTTGATAGGCAGTTGCTGGAAAGTGGAGAAATTCTCCCCAAAAAGTACGCCAAAATTATTGCGCCGTAAATTGCAACTTTTATTTTTTTTTAATAAAATAAGGGATCTGTAGCGTTATGGTCAAAGACAAATATACAAAACCATAACGCTACAGATATGCAGCTATCCTCATTATCCCTTGGCATACGGTGTTGATAGAATGAGTTTTTTTCCTCCAGTTCTGATTAGAATTCGGTACACCCGGTCGACCAATCAGCAATTGTTTTATGTAAATGACGAAATTTGCATTCGGGACACTTCTTGACTCTTTAATCTTGGAAATGAACAACGCGAGTAAACAACGATCCGTAAGATATCATGCAATTCTATTAATAGCTATGGTGTCATCCAATATCTTCTAAATATGTGATTAAAAGTCTATATTGAAGCTCCAGGTTTGTACTATAAATAATAAATAACTTCTTAATCATTCTTGAAAAAAAAATTGATATGATTTTTTTTCAACACGCGTATTTATTTCTGTCGATGACGCAATCTGTTCGTACCTGATAGATTCGAGATCACGTGACGAAAAACAATCCCATCTTTTGCCATATGCCAAGGGTTCATGAGGAGAGTAGCGTATCAGAAACCCTATGAGGAGAGTAGCGTATCAGAAACCCTATGAGGAGAGTAGCGTATCAGAAACCCTGTGAGGAGAGTAGCGTATCAGAAACCCTTGGATAGCGAAGATGGGAGATAAAATGCAGCTATTGAAACCATGCCCACAATACCATGCACAGTGTCTTGAATTTAATTAATTCACAATACACACTAATGTATGTACAAGTTACATAAAAAAAATATTTAATTATAGAAGGCATCGATATTTGGGTATCATATCAAAGATACAATGTACATATACTATTTATGGAGTTAATTTCGCCGTGTGTGTTTTTGCCCTTTCACACTTACAAGCAATTTTGTCTGTTTTTTTTAATTCACCTTGTCACAGTTCCGTTTAAAAAATATACTGTGATTTTGAACTCGTCCCATCTTAAATTCGCTAATCTGTAGTTGTTGCAATGACAACAATTGATAGAACATTTTATATTTTTTCGAACTTTCAAAACATGCAATTATCAGGATATTACTTGATTGATTGTATATTGTTTAACGTCCCTCTTGAGAATTTTTCACTCATATGGAGATGTCACCGTATGCCGGTGAAGGGCTTCAAATTTAGACCTATACTCAGCACACAGGGCCATTGAGCAGTGAGGGTCCTTTATCGTGCCAGCGCCTACCGTGACACGGGGCCTACGTTTTTAAGGTCATATCCGAAAGACCCTTGACTTTCACTTCTGGTGCCGAGCGCTTGGCGCAGGAACAGTCACTACCTTTGTTTACGTCTTAGGTATGACGCGGTGCCGCGAACAAGAATCGAATTCGGGCCTCCTGATCACGAAGCGAACGCTCTACCACTAGGCTACCGTGACCGGTGAATATTACTTGCATTTCCAATTCCATGATTACAAAGTCAAACCCGCTTATAGAGACATAGGGTACAATGGTTGCCATGTACTGGGAATCGTTGCCATGGTCTATCCGGTTGATTAAGTACAAAAAAAAATTATAAGACTGACCAACATTTCATTGTCAATTTTGTTCAGTCACATTTTTATTTAGATAAGCCTTAATAAAACTACACGTGTACAGGCCAAAATTTCTTTTCTTTGCCTCGTTTCTAGGGAGAACCTATGGTTGCTATGGAGATAAAAAAGGTTATGCAATATTCAATAAGTTCCTAAGGAGTCCAAATTCAATTATGCTATTTTAAAATTTATATCTCGTTTATCATATGTAACAGTTCATTTGAATTTTCCGTTTACTTTTTATATTGTTTTTCATTTTATGCATCAAAACATCCAAATTTATTGCTAATTTCATTTTGAAAAGAGCCCATGGATTTGACTTCAAATTCTAAAAGAGAAATTCCTCAGTTTTTTTTATGTGAAATACACTTATATTAATCTGGCCATTTTTAAAATTTCGCCTTGAATATTGCCAAAATCACGAAAAATGCTGAATCATCAAAAATTGTAAAACATGTGTACCTTCCAATGTCTAGCTCAGAACTGACTTAAAACCTAAATATTTTTTATTACATTGTTTAAACACTTAAAATGTTTATCTTTATATATTACACCACTAAGTAAGAATAATTCTCTTGGTATTCACGTGTTTTTTTAGCCTTAAAGATAGTCGATTTTTTGGTCCTTCAACACTGAAAAATCTGCCGGTTGCTGAGGAAATTTCTTTGGCCCGGTTTCCATGGTAACCACGACTCAATTTTTTTTTTATTTTACATACATTGTTAATACTTCAAAATAAATCTATGAGTGGAAAATCATCAAATTCTGAAAACCTTCATGTATCACTTTTATAAAATTTTGACTGATTTTTATGTGGACTAGTACTTAAATTTCCAAACGTAAACCTACTTATACAAATCCAAACTTCGAATTTGAAAATTATCAGTTGCAAATCACAAAAGCATAATAAAACAACCAGAATTTTCTAACCTTCTTAAATAAAATTAAAATTTGTAATCTTGATAACGAAAATTAATTAATTTTCGTTATCAAGATTACAAACTTTAAAAAAATAAATAGATTCTCAATTATGTTAATTTATGCATTTGTCTATCGGATTTGAAATCTGCTGTGTATATTATAGGGTAATAAAGTGATGATTAATTGTTATATAGTATTACAAGAAGTAGGTGATTTATTCAACGTCCTGTACATTCATTGTGTTTGAATCATACAATATCGTGAAAAAATAACTGTATGACAAGCTAATTTCGTATGTGTTTTAAACAAATCTACATATCATCTTACTTGTTTAGAACAAACCGTTACTTTGTAAAAAAATTATTTTTAAGACACACTTACCAAGAAGTAACCTCACTCTTCAATAATATGCAACTTTACAGCCATGAATGTTAAATTGAGGAAGTACACTTTAACCACCGAAGGATCACTCTCTATCCATTTACACTTAATGTTCTCTATTTAAAGAAGTAAAAAATTAAGTTAAAAATTCTTTTCAGGTCTGATGCAATGTAAGAAAATCTTTTTTTATACTTTGCTTATTCACTATTCAGGTAGAACACATTGAGTTTTTAATTTGTTTTGAAGTCTTCAAGAAATGTTTGCGAACGCAAAGGACAAGATAGGGTAACAGCCCAATCTGGCCCCTTATTTGATGTAAAAATCAGAACACTGGTAAAATTGTGATAGTTTGTAGTTAAGAAGTTAAAATGATGCTTACTTTAAAACAAGAACTAATTTTGATTTAATGCTTACATGAAAGCCACTAGAGGGTTGCAGAAATAGGACATTTTCCAGAAATTCCTCAATCCTTGTGGAATTTCATCATATTTGGGATGCATTTCTCTTCAGGAAACATACAGCACAAGCTTGCCAATCTGAAATTTTTACACAAAAATTATATCTGATATTAGTGTATAAAATATATGAATTTGGTATGTAGGCAAGTGTGTGCTCTATGTTTCCTAAAGAAAATGTTCTGTACAATTGATGAAAATTTGCATAAAAATGAGAAATTTTGAAAATTGACTTATTTCTTGACCTCACTGTGACCACTGTATATTATAAATCCTTAAACCAATACTCATTTTGTGGCAAACTTGACAACAGGTTTTTATGGATAAATTATTGGATCATTCTGAAAGACACCCCAAAACGGGGGCCAAATACTGACCTTACCCTATCTTGTCCTTTAGTTACATGTATGTTACTTATCAAATTCAAGATAACATTATAGTGCATGCTGGCTGAAAGTTTCATTACTAGTTCTAATGGGTATCTTATCCAGATCTGCTGATTTAATTAACATGCCATATTTAACAAAACAAGAGGCCCGCGGGCCTTGTAGGATTTTCAAGGAATTCATGCATTTTCATTAGATAAACATTAGAGCTCTGCCATAACCAAGAGGCTCTGCAAATGGGGCCATGAAATTCACAAATCTCAAAAAGACATCCTTCCTTATTATAACTATGTACATAGTTCATTGGTTTAAAACCCAGGTGTAGAAAAAAGATTTTCAAAACATTAATGCATTTTCACTATATAATCTATAGAGTACCGACCTAGCACAAGAACCCCAGAACTGGGACCATAAAATTCACAATTTTGATAGATTTCTTGCATCATAATTATGTACTTAATTAGTTAATTTTATACCCAGGAGCAGAGAAGAAGATTTTCAAAGAATTAATGCATTTTTACTATCTAATCAATAGTGCCCCGTCCTTGCACCAGAACCCATGATCTAGGGGCCATAAAAGTAACAATTTTTCAAGAGGCACTCTTGCTCATCATAACTATGTACTAAGTCAGTTCATTTAAAACTCAGGGTCAGAGAAGAAAATTTTCAAAGAATTAATACATTTTCATTATATAATCAAAAGAGCCGCGCCCTAACACCAGAACTCCTTACCCAGGGACACTCTTGTTCATCCTAACTATGAACATAGTTGGTTTATTTTATACACTAGAGCAGAGTTTTTCAAAGGAATAATGCATTTTCACTATATAATCTATAAAGCCCCGCCATAGCACGAAAACCCCTGACCCTGGGGCCATAAATTTCACAATTTTGGAAAAGGACTCAATGTTGATTACATTCATATCATCAGTTTTACCGCTTGGTGTCCAGAAGTAAAGAAGAAGATTTTTAAAAGATGTCATTAATTTTAGCGGTTTTGCCCCATCCCTCAGGCCCCATGGGGAGGAGAGGACCATGAAATTCACAATATTTGTTCCCCTTTATTCATAGACGCTGTATACCAAATTTGGTTGAAATTGGCTCAGTGGTTGCAAAGAAGAAGCTGAAATTGACAACATTTACTACCTCTAGCAGCGTATACGTAATTTTAATTGGACACAAAAGATCCAGTGCAGATATGGGATTGTACTTGGATTGGCCACAAGTGTGTAATATATTCTAATTTTTATTAAAATGACTTGAAGCCATTCAGAATAAGGAAGTCATTCAATATATAAATACGTACAGTCCCGTTTTTTATTCAACAATGGAAAATAATACGGATTACCAGTTGTTACTACAGGAAAGACATTCCAACATTTCTGTGAGCAGCTCAATATTAATTGTACTTGGTGCTGTAGTCGGGATCATAGGAAACCTTGCCATTATCTATTTCTACTTTTTCCGCATCAAAGAGAGAAAAGAGCGTTACTTTATTCCATTATTGGCCATTGTTGATCTTTTGGCATGTTTTACAAGTCCCCCTTTCTACATCATGGACAATACCTTCTTTTACAATTACCCGAGTGATGCTGCTTGTCGAATTCTTTCGTTTCTGCAGATGTGTGTTCCTGGAGCTTCGGCTCATATACTTCTGGTGACCTTGTTTTGGAAAAGAGTCTTCTTTGGAATTGCATGTGGAATAGCTGTTGGATATTCGATCCCAGTGCTAGGAACCTCAGGGGTTTTAAGTACGGTTGATAATTTTATGAATCACAATGTTAGTACAGAAATATGCAAATTTTCCGTCGACACTTCACCAGTTTTAACCGTGTATTTTGGACTTTTGGCCCTTATAATTCTGGCAAACATCGGGATTACGGCAGGCTTATATGTGCCCGTTTTAAGACAGATTAAGATTTCTTTTCGTCGGAAAATAAAAATGACAAGCACTCAAAATGAAAGTAATTTTACATCTCATACCGAGTCTTCACATACAACGCAGTCAACTGAAATGGAACTTGACAAAGACCAATGTGGGAAAGATAGCACAGAGTTACAAGAGGTTCATGTATCAACGGAAGAAAACAAATCAAACACTCATGAACACGTTAAAGAAAACTTAGAAGAAACATCTGGCAACAGAAGACGAGGAAATTAGAATTCAAAACCCTGATAGCAAAGTTGAATGCAAACTTGCGCTCCCTAAAGATGAATCTGTGCAGAGAAGAATCACGATAATGTTTCTTGTTATAATAATTATGTTCCCCAAACGAAGTTGGGGAACATATTGTTTTTACTCTGTTTCTTATTATTATTATTCTTATTATTATTATTATTATTTTTCTTCCTGGGAAAATTTTGTCCGCGAGTGATCTTGTAAACTACACATTCGACTTAGGTGAAACCTTTTTAGGGTAAGTAGGCATGTTATGTAGATTTGCGGAATCAAGGTCATTTTGCGCGCACGTGCTTGCAAGAGCGCGCACGTGCAAAACTTGAAATGACCAATATATAATGGATATAACCGTAACTTTTCTATTTTTAGACAAAATGTTTTGAAACTCATAATGTAAGGATATATGAGTAGTATGCACAAGATGACATGGTCAAAATAGCAAGATCGCACGAGCAAGCACGTGCGCTTCGCTCTGATTGGCTGAAACTAAAGTCTCAATATCTTTCTTGTTTTTTGATAAAATCATTTGAAATTTTGAACATAGTCATACATTAGGGAGATCTACAGCCCGTATTAAAAAAAATATCATGAAAGCATGTGCATGCACGTGTGCTTGCAAGAGCTCGCACGTGCAACACGAGAAATGTCCAATATAATTGATACAGACGTAACTATTTAAATTATTGATGATATGCTTTAAAACTCATATTAGAAGTATATACTAGAAGCATAGACAAGATGACATGGTCAAAAAAGCAAGATCTCACGCGCATGCACGTGCGCTTCGCTCTGATTGGCTGAAACTTAAGTCTCAATATCTTTCTTGTTTTTTGACAAAATCCTTTGAAATTTTAAACATTGGCATGTATTAGGATATCCTACAATAATATATGTAGCAATTATCATGAAAACGCGTGCATGCACGTGTGCTGCAATCTGATTGGCTTATGCTTTAAATAGCTATAGCTCCCTTGATTTTCAACCAAACAGGATGGGATTTGGAACATTGATAGATATAATAGATTTCTACAAGAATATATGGTCAACATGCACATGGATACATGTGCATGTACGTGCGCTGCAATCTGATTGGCTGAATCTTTGAACAGCTATAACTCCCTTGGTTTTCAACCAAACAGGGTGGGATTTAGAACATAGACAGATGTAATGGACTTCTACAAGAAAGTATGGTCACCATGCTCATGTGAGCACGTGCGTGCACGTGAAATGAGTAAAATAAAAAATACACTTGAATTAGCGTATTTTTAAATACTTTTGGATCAAATACTTTGATATTTAGTATATTAAAATCTAGAGATTGTTAAGACAAGATTATATGGTCATTACGCACGTGCATTCACATGCGCACGCGTGCAATGCTAAAATTTGAATGAAATTGGTACACTTCTGGGTAAACGTTGCTAAAGTCTCAAATGCATAGTTTGTCTTATTTAATGAAGCTTATAGGGAATATGGCACCAAAAGGGAGTTGGGGAGCGTTTGGGGAACATCTGTAACGGTCCCCGTTACAATTAGCACTAGTTGCTTATGTTTTGTCTTATATTCTACCTCTTGTCATTTTGATTCTTATTTATGCAATTGAGGATTTTAATTTCATCACCCTGTCTGAGTCTGAGACATTAGCCTGGCTTTACCTGGCACGGTTTATTTTTCTTAATAATATCGTAAATCCCTTTATTTACGGCTTCTTTGATACCAAATTTAGGGAACAATTACAGATATGTTTTAAACGTTGTAAAAGAAAATGCTTTTGAATGAAATTTTTTCCTCAAATTGTCGAAAATGTTTCCGGTTTGGTAACCCGAAAATAGAAAACACGTTTAATTTATAAATTACAAAATATTAATTTGAACTCTGTGTCAAATTGTAGTAAAATCCCATTTACATAAAGGCGTAGTAATGTATAAGGTTTTATATAAATAGTACATGTATATAAAAGAACTATACTTGTCTATAAATTAACATGACACAAAACAGAGGGTGTGCAAACTGTCAAAAATTCCACTACAAAAAAACTAAATAATTTGTAAATGTGTTCAGATCACTTTTGCAATTAACATGTAGTTTTTAATTAAAGAAAACACGTGAGTACATTCTGATTGTGTTGTTTATGCTATATATATTTCACCAAGAGTATCTTGAAAATTGTTGAGTTGAAAATGTGTAAAAAAAAATCTCTTCTGTTAAATTCATGTATGCGTTTCTAAGTAGAAAGGGTTGTGCACGTCTATGTTGATATAATTAAGAGTCAATTGCAAAGGTTCATGGTCGCTTGCGTGGCGCAATGGTTAGAGCGTCTGCTTGAGAGTCGTAGAGGAACAGAGCAAACACGGACCTCTAAAACTAAAGAGCAATATATGTTAAGTGTCTCAATTGGCCCCTTAAAATGAATATCTTAATTTTACTTTACATATAGCTTTAATTTGTACAGCTATATATGCGACCTTTATTGGTCATTTTCATTTTGATCAAAATGCCGTTATTTTATAAATATGACATCATAGAAATCACGTTTTCCCGCCATTTTAGTATATTTTGTATAAAACTGCTTATTTGCAAGTAGTTTTTCTTCCAGTAAATATAGAGCGCAGCCTAGAACAAGCTTTATATTTTTACCAAAGATGTATCCATCTAATACTAATTAGAGACAGAAAAATTATGTATGTTCTACACTACGCTTTATGTTTCCCATAAGAAAATAAACATCAAGAAAAAGATCTATCTGTTTAATTTTTATTAAATAGCAAAAATAGCATTATTTCTCATGTCATTTACAGCTAGTGAGTGCATATAAATGTGAAAAATATATTGGAAATATTTCTAATATAATCTCTTCTACAAAATAAATATCAATTAAACATATTTGAATGTCATTCTAAAATGTTGATTTTTAGGGGGCCAAAATTGGCTCTTATCATATATACTCCTTACCTATTAATAATTACTAAGCCTTAAAAGGGGCATGGACACAGTTTCAGCTAAAATTTCCATTTTCACAAATATTTAACTAGGGTCATTCTAATGATCATCAGAAACGTCAGTTGTCCAGATACAAGACAGATTTAGAGCTCCAAACCTTTTTTTTTTGTTTATAATATTTGTGTCATGTTTTTGTTTACACTGGTTTATATACTAATACATGTTCATTCAAAGTTTATTATTTCAAATAAAAGTTCATAATAAAAAACGGTTCGACAGTATTGATTCGTTTAATTTCATTTTGATATAAATATGATTTTTTTTCTATATGTGAACAAAAACCAAGACACGAGCCTTCTTTACACTATGAAGAACTTTAGTTATTCAAAAACTTTTAAAAATTTGATTATTTTGATTGATTATTTTTTCACATTTTACCGGGGCCCATAAGTGCACTAGTTCAAAAAACGTAACTGTGTCGGAGAAAATTTTACGGTGTCGGGACCAACACAGTAAATTAAACATCTCATGGAGAATCCTGTTATGACATAGCATTAAGATAAAAGATGATTTTTCAATGTAAAGTGCAGTCAAATATCTCATACAAGACTATGTGGTATATTTTTCTACAAGGAAATACAACAATTTATCATTTTATTTGTGTTAATGAACACAAACGACCGAGCATAAAAAAATCATCCGGTTAAAATGTAGAAGGGGGGAGATTTCACTTTACATTTAAATGAACAATTTTAATTATATGAAATTTTAAAAACAGTGTCTGCAATTACATGGTAAGTTAGTTTAACATTGGTACTAAAGTCTAAAACAACTCAATTCTACTAATTATAACATCAAAGAAACACTTGGGAAACGAAAGAGATTGACTTGCCTGAAAATAATTAATACCTCGGACCTGCTTTAAGCCATCTTCGCTAGCCAAGGGTTTCTGATACGCTACTCTTCTCATGAACCCTTGGCATACGTTGAAGTCAAAAGACGGGATTGTTTTCGTCATGTGATCTCGAATAAATCAGGTACACACAGATGAGTCTATAGGGAAAAGACTTTCAGTTTAATTAACAATGTAAAAATTGGGGTATCTATAGGGAAAAGGCCACTAATTATTTTCCCATAGAACTCCATACAAACCTTTGGCCCTCTCAGTACTTTACTATGACAATTTCCGAAATATCCTTAGCATCATTTCAAACTTCGTTCTAAGCTCTAACAAAAAAAAACTGAAAAAAATATATGGTCACATGGCGTTTATAGGTCAAAATTGCAGTTGTTTTCAACTTATAGAGATCCGCAGTAAATAACACGCTACATAAAAAAATCAACCCCCACTTCTAAAATCTTCCCTGGTAATTCTATAGTTACTGTAATATCCCCTCATCCCATCATTTATTTCAAAGGTCATTAATTTTACTTTAAAATGAAAACAATTAAATACCTGATTTCAGCCAATGGCGTAACGCCTACCCATTCAGTATTCTGTTCAATGTTCCATCACAAACAAAGCCATGTGTTCATCCGGGGATTTGGTGCTCTCTTTCCATCGACAGAAATGAAGACGCCTGTTAAAAAAAAATAAATCAAAGTTTTTTTTCAAGAATATTTAAGAAGCAATATTGAGTTGTGTTTATTTATTATTACAGTACAAATCTGAAGCTTCAATATAGATTCTTAATCACATATTTAGAAGATATTGGATGGCATCATATCTATTCATAGATTTGCACGTTATCTTCAGGATCGTTGTTTACTTGCGTTTTTCATTTTCGAGATTAAAGAGTCAAGAAGTATCCCGAACGCAAATATAGTCATTTATAAAAAAACAATTCTGATTGGTCGACCGGGTGTACAGAATCCCAATCAGAACAAAAAACAAAATCAACACCGTATGCCAAGGGTTCATGAGGAGAGTAGCGTATCAGAAACCCTTGGCTAGCGAAGATGGCTCTAAGCAGGTTTGGCGATGAGTTATCGTTCATAACGTCGAACCCTAGCGGCTGTTGAAAGACCTATAAATTATATGACAAACAAGATGACTTCAACTTTTCTGCTATCAACTTTTCTTAATCATTTATGTTCTCCTTCGCTTCGCTCATCCGAACATAAATTATTTCCTGTTCTAATATAAAAATAAAACAAAACATAGGATAAGACATAGTTAGCCATTTATTAAAGTCAAATTGTACAGAGATCATCGCGTCCGTAGGAGGGCAGATCGGCATCCATTATGAAGGAGTGAGCGACAATGTTGGGCAGATTAATAAATAAAACTATATGTAGAAATTTAAACTCGTCCTAAGGTACATCCTACAAAAGGCGCTTGCTTTCTCCATTTATTAGACTATACATTTATAAACACAAGTCTTCAATGGTACCAAATCTTTACCTTCCTTCTACAATGTATCAAAGAAATGATTAATCAAATATCACAGAACAAGAAGATATTTGAACGCGATATTTAAAGTCCCCACTTCACTGAAAATTTGTTTAAGATTTAAACAAGGCAATACCAGAGCTTAATGGTTTGAACTCCTTAAAGGAAAGTTATATGAAACACGCCTGAACATAATTATGCTTCCCTCGCCGCCCAGGAAAAACCATAGATAAAAAACAACATTTATGTTGAAAAAACTATGGAAACCTGTAAGTCCGCAGCAATTGCGAGGTAAACGAGTTGAATGGCGGACTCATTCTCACAAACTTAACGCAAAAGTGTCATTAATTATAATGTACAATAAATTGACTAGTTTAAGTAGAGCTGTGCAAAATGCATATATATTAGAAATATCTCTAAACATACATTAAAACATATGCGGCATTATTGAAGGGATTCTTAATGGAGAGCTATACAAATCTGCAGCTGAAAGGTGAAACCAGTAACATCCTACATGTAATTGAGAAAGGCTTCCTGGCAATGTTCAACAAAGCTATTTCCAATATCTGAAAATACATCTAAATGAATCGTTGAAAATATATTTTCAAAAAACTTGTAAGTCGTTGGCTAACTTTTGTCGAGTGATTACAATAGCCAATTCCAAAGTTTAAATACCCTAAACCGAATGATGGAAACTTACTACGATAAACAAAATAGTGCCATTTAAATTGCCAACATCAAAATTCATTTAAATACCCACTTCGTTCAAGCCTTGCTGGTCCAGTGGATTAAGTGAAAGCTTTCAAAATCAAAGGACCCCGGTTCAAATCCACTGAGGCACACGTATTTTTTCCACTTTTTACAAACGAAAAGAAATTTATTTATGTTCTCCTTCGCTTCGCTCATCCGAACATAAATTATTTCCTGTTCTAATATAAAAATAAAACAAAACACAGAATATAGGATAAGACATAGTTAGCCATTTCGAATAACAAAACGTCGGGTGATTGGAACTTTGTATACAGATTCATAATTATACTTTTAACTTGCACTAATTACAAACCAATATATCAGATATAAAGAGAATAATGTCAATATTATCCCTAACATAACTATCTTTAGCAAACTTACTCTTCCATCTCCTGAGTTCTTTGAGCAACCTGTCTAGAATTGGTTCTAATTCTATATAAATATGCAATATGTTTGCTGCTGCTGTAGGTCCAACTGCTCTAAGGAAATGCATCTAGAACTTTGTACTATTTCCCCCAAACTTTGATAATGCTCTAAAAGAATCTCTCGTGGATTAATACGATGATTTATTCATGACACAATTTATAAGAGCTGCTTCCTTGAAAATAATTTTTAAAACACTCAACCGGACAAAATGGAGAAATAAATCTTGCAAAATGCACCAAATTACCCATACGTATAAATCCTGATTTTGATTTCGATAACGCCAAATATAAAAACTACACCATTTATAAAATTTAGAAAGTGTTATATTTATGCAATGCAGAGTCAAATTTTGATACCTCGATTAAATTAGGAATCTGACTGGGCAACAAAGACATACAAGTAGTCAATCCATGCATCTGCAAATATTCGTCTTAGTGTGAATTTGACAATGACTGAAAAACGAACAAACACCAAGTAAAGCGTATAATTGAACAATTCCGTCGGTACTCGAAACTGTGACGACAAAAAGGAACATGTCAATATAACAGAAAAGCAACCGTGTATACTTGAGCAATATAACATCTGTTAACCAATCACCATAAATTCTGAATAAAATCTATAACATGACATAAAAGATTAAACACTGTACATATTTATAAATTACAGTCAAACTAGTTTCAATCTCTATATAATGATTTTGACTCACAGTTCAGGTGGCTCTCAGCCTTGATTAACAGTTCAGGTGGCTTCCAGCCTATACATTTCAAATTACTCTCAGCTTAGACTCCCAAGTCAGATAGCTCTCAGTCTCAGTGATTCTTAACTCACAGTTCAGGTGGCTTCCAACCTTGACTCACAGTTCACGTGACTCTCAGCCTATGCTCATAGTTCAGTTGGCTATCAGCCTTGACTCACAGTTCAAGAGGCTCTCAGCCTTGACTCACAAATCAGGTGGCTCTCAGCCTTGACTCACAGTTCAGGTGGCTCTCAGCCTATACTCACAGTTCAGAAGCCTCCAAGCTTTGACTCAAACAACAGATAGCTTCCAGTCTGACACTCACAATTCAATTGTCCCTCAACCTATACTTACATTTCAATTGGCTCTCAGTCATTACTCACTTTACAAGTTGCTCTCAGCTTAGACTTACAGTTCAGGTGACTCCAAACCTTTCAGCCCATAAGAATCACATACTTTTTTTTTTTTTTTAACAAATCTTTCAAGCTCTCAGCATACACAATCTTAGTTTTAATCTTGAATTCTTACCTAAGCAAACTAAAATAACAGTTCCGTAATATCTAGTCATGTATGAACCATGATAGAAAATCACATTTTCCTATTTTTTAAAAATAAAAATTACTAATAGTAAGTAACACACAACAAAAGTTTAGTCCCAAACATAGCTTAAGCTTCAATACAGCTTCGACATAAATTCATTGGACAAAAACTAAGGTGGTGCAAAAATGCTCTTACTACCAGATCCTGCTATGAGAAATTTAGAAGAAAATGAATAAATAAATAAATCCAGGTATAACATATTCATTATGAATGACCACACATGATTTAAAATTGTTTATAGTTAACAAACAATAGGGCCAAAAAAGTCTACCTACGAATACCAGGGTATAGTGGTGCCTTTAGCCCTGCAAAGAAACAGATGATTTATCGCAGTTGGTACCAAACTAAGCAGAAGAACAATCCAGGCGTTGAATTTCTTCCAACTGAAAGCTTAAAAGCTTCAACTCCAGAAGTACTAGATGTCCAGAATTTGCTATAAAATAACTGATATTATTTCAATCGGCAAATAATTCTATGAAATAGATTGAAAAGCCATAATCGTGGACAGAACTCTTGTCATAAACTTATATATATATTGCCTAAAACTTTCTGGAAAGAAAAATAATAGTAGTTGATAAAACTCTGAGAATGAGATCAGCAGTTTGTGCCCCAAATCTTGAAGATTTTCTGTGTAGCCGGTAGGTATAGTCAGATCACCTTAGAAGTATCCCAAATAAAATGAACTAACTCAAGAGTTCCCAATAATCTTTAGTATGTTTGTAACAAATCCTGCCTTACTCAAATCTAGATTTAAAGCATATGCGATATCAAGACAAGATTCACAGCTACATGCATATGTAGATGCAAGAACCGAACACGTCATCCAAAACACTATACTATTCTATAACCTTTTTTTTTTCCACCGATGTTTTACTGAGGGTTTAAGTAGAAGAGTAAAATGTTATGGAGCAAAGGCCAAAATCAGTGCAAAGGCTATACGTACATAAATTTATTGTTACCATTTTTTTTCTTCAAATTTTGACATGAAATCATTGACTTTTAATACTGCGAAGCCTATTTGACACCCTTTAGTGTAAATTAATCTTTTTCGTACACTCTTTTTAAATGACATAGATCTTAGATAAATAAAAATTCTCCTTACCTTGAGAATTTAAAGCTAATCTTGAGAATGGAAAAGAAATCGCATAACATAATTATACATCTGCTTAAAAAGAGTGAATTTCAAGGTCGCCATTTGTTTTTAAGAAACAAACTTATTGTTTAGCAAAATAATAGGCTTTAAAAACATTAGAATAACTGTTAAGATGCAGTATTCACAATAAATTTGTCAGCAATAAAGCATTTTTTTTTTTTTTCAAAATTCGATGTTATCATCTTAATTGCCTTTAACAAATCAATAATATCATAGTTTTCCCAGTACACCAAGAATTGCATACCATGTTATATGTCTGATCCGGTACTTGGAACAGGTTGAGTTGCTGTAGGTTTTGTGATCCCCAGTATCCGAATTCAGAGGCACTGATCTGACTGGAGTAGTTTGTGAGCGAGTGTAAATGAAGTTGGAGTTGTCAGAAATTGGGTTGTCTTCGTAAAATCTGGACGTGACACATCCATATTAATCAACAATACGCATTACCTTTTACTGATCTTTGGTTTTACTTAAAGGATCTGCAATGAATTTCTCTAAGCCAGCAAAATCACTGCATTAAACAGATTTTTATTATTTTTATTTTTATTATTATTATTATTATTACTATTATTATTATTATTATTTTTTCAAAATAAAACTGCAATTCCGATAAAAGAATTATATGCTATAAATTATATAAACCTTTCTTATTGATAGCAAACTTAAAATCAAAATTCTTATCTGCTTTTGTTGAAATCGCTGTCCTGGATCCAATTCCATTCTGCTTAATCACTGCAAGTCGTGCATCGAATTTAAATGCAAACAACTGGTGAGCATTAACGGTGAAAAATATAAATGGATAAATCAGCATTTCCAAAATGGACAAATGGCCCTCCTGAAGAAACTCATACATGTGGACTTTTCAAGTCTTCAATTTAGCACGTGCGTAAAGGCGACTTTCATCACAGTCAGGCATCGGGAAAACTTGTAAGTCGTTGGCTAACTTTTGTCGAGTGATTACAATAGCCAATTCCAAAGTTTAAATACCCTAAACCGAATGATGGAAACTTACTACGATAAACAAAATAGTGCCATTTAAATTGCCAACATTAAAATTCATTTAAATACCCAATACGTTAAAGCCTTGCTGGTCCAGTGGATTAAGTGAAAGCTTTCAAAATCAAAGGACCCCGGTTCAAATCCACTGAGGCACACGTATTTTTTCCACTTTTTACAAACGAAAAGAAATTTATTTAGTTATATCCATCTATATAGTGTTAACATATCCAATATTACTCGATACCAAAGAACATGCTACAAATACAAAACAATTTTTAACATTAACCATCCGTTATTTGGGTCTGCTTAACCATTGCTTTTATACAAAAAATGATGACAGTATGTTTCATCTACTTGCTGAATATAGTGCTCATGGCGGGTGTGACAGATCAGTAGGGGGTATTGACTCTTCCATTGCATCTGAACCCCACTCTGTTATTTTAGATGTCCGTGTTTGTCCTGCTACTGCTTGTTTTTCAACGACTTTTGACGAGTCACCAGGGGATAAGTACTCCTCCATTGCATCTGAACCACATTCCGATGTTTTAGAGGCCCATTTTTGTCCTGCTTTTAATCTTTTTTATGTACTTTTAAAGTTGAATATTGTTCGTTATTTCGACACACAATCAATAATTCCCAGATTATAATTTTTGCGTTCAGATTTTTACGTTTGTGTGTATTTGGGTGTACATTTGACTGTCATTTGCAGAAATAAGATCTTTTAAACTAAATACCCATGTACTAAATTTACTAAAGCATTGGATGTTAATAACCTATGGTTTTTCAATAATAAATGTATTCTATCTACAATTTCGATCCCATTATAACAATTGGATAGTAAAAAGGTTTATAAGTTATAAAAGGAAGACATCTTGACAGACGAAAATTTTAACTAATGTTTTTAAAAAGTTTAGCTAAATATTCATGGACATTACAATTGTGATAGGCATTATATATAATATAAGTAAGTTATCTAAAATTAAAGAGGAGATACTGTAAACTAAATATTATTCGCGTCATCTCTTATTCGCGATTCGTCAGTTTGAAATCAATCAGCGACGATTAACTTTCACGTATAAGGAAACATTTTCTACAAAGACAAAGCAAAATGAATGGTTCGCGGAGAATAATTTTCGCGACTTTAAGTAAGTCGCGAAACTCGCAAATATTGGTGGCATGAGAATAAAGTTTGTTTACAGTAAAAAAAATATTAAGAAAAGCTCATGCGGAAACAAGCATAATTTGTAAATTCTTTCTGATCAGAGTGAAACACGATACAGGATTCATCGTTTTCTTCTGTTGTCACTGAAAGTAGAATCTGATTTTAAAAAACGATTATTTGTTACATATACAAGCCATGGAGAACTCCACGAACTACACTTTACCTCTACAAAGTACTTATTTTGATCTTGCTTTAGGTTGTACAATTCTGATTGGTATAGCAGCTCTTGTGGGGATATCTGGAAATTTAATGATTATCTTCTTTTATTTCTTTCGGATCAAAGACCGTGGAGAGCGATACTACATTCCGATTCTTGCAGTTATTGACTTTCTTTCAAGCATCACTAGCTCCTTATACAACATCATGGATAACTCTTATTTTTATAACTACCCCAATGACGTCATCTGTCGACTACTGAGCGCTCTACAGGTTTGTGTACCGGGGATATCTGCCCATGTACTACTATCCATACAAAGATACCTTTTAGTGTGTAAGCCATTTGGACCAAAAATGACGTTATTTTGGAAACGACTTGCTCTGGGACTGGTTTTTGGAATTACAGTAGTCTATTCAGTTCCCATCTTGGGAACAGCTGGGGTGAAAACTTCCCAGGAGGTGTACCTTAATCACAATGTTACTTTCAACATATGAGCCTCGTCGGATAGAAATCGACCTTATCGTATGCAACGTCATAATGAGAAAAAAGCGAATAAAGTTGAGAAAGATTTCCCGGTATTTTTACTACACATGGTTTTCACTTTGAGGAATGTTTTAGACATCGTCAACGGCAGTTCAAAGAATTTTTTTTCAAAAAATCGGATCATTTTAAACAGGTACTAATAAAATAAACAAATTTTAAATGTATTCCCCTTCGTAGAGCCTTTTTTTTTTGTTACCATGGATCAATGTAAACACAGGCCAGAGGAATGCCGAGTCCGATCTACACTAAGTCTTTTCTTTCAAACAGCAGAAGACATAAGGCCAAATCTAACACCAGATAAATAATAAGTTGGTAGACATATAGCGAAGAAAAAAATGGCATGATGCATTACTGAGGAAGTACAGAATATATTTTCATTGTAGTTTAGAGTATAAATTTTAGCCAGAGGAGACGTAATCTGGCACAGAAAATCGCACATGTACTGATGCAGTAATAGCCTAGTGTGTGAACTTCATTTACTATCATCGTGTGCACGGGTATTCATTCATTCTCGATTAAATTCGCAATGTTATATTAGATATACTTTAATGTTTTATGTCTTTGAATGGATTTACGTGTATTTTCAAATTTTATCACAGAAATTAACCAACCAACCAAAACAAAACAAACAGCTAGGCATATCGATTCAGTACAAAATGTACAAAGGCCACAATTCAACAACTTTTAAAACGCATTTTTCTAACTACAAGAGATATCAAAGAAACAAGTAATACTGGTATTGTTTAAGGCAATTTCTTCATATATCAGTAATTCTCAAACGGAAACACATATTGTCTGAAGCGACTGGATACGATAAATTGTGCAAGTTGCTTCCCTTTGACGCAAAAAGAGGCTCAACACGGGGAATCGTTTTCTTTAAAAAAGATGTTTTTTCTCTCTATCTTTACTTTTGTCTCTCTTCCATTACCAGATTTTAAGTTAATTTTCTTAAATATTTCACTCCTTATTTTGCACGTATATAAAAATACCGACGATGGATCACCTATGATTTTAACTTGGCTGGCGAAAATGTAAGTTGGGCCCGGTTTGTAAAACATATATATCATTCTATGTCATTAATATGTTGAGTTGTAAACCAAAAAAAATTACTCTAAAGTCGGGTGTCAAAAGAAAAGTTTTGTGAAAGCTGTTCTTAAATATTCAGCATAATGTTAAATATTTCGAACCCCATTAATACCAAACTCTTCTCTATTTTTTTAAAAGAGAGGGTGGATACCCACAACAGATAACTTGATTATAAATCTCATTTTTTTAATTTGATTTTTTTTATTTACAAAATCATAAAACAAATAATTATGAAATGTCTATAATTTTATAAGTGTTAGGGTTAGGAACGGGATTACAGAATTCTGTCGATCCGTACGCTGCTTGCCTTCATACATATTATTTTTCTCTAAAGGAGAGAAAAATGGTTTTTTTTTTTGTTGTTGTTGTTTTTATTTTTTATTTTTTTTTTTGGGGGGGGGGGTTCTTAAGTCAGCATACATGTATAAAAAGGTATCTCGCCGGCTAAATATGATATAATTTATTTTAGAATCCATACAGTCTATATATATTAATCAATTCTCTTTTTAACATTTAGTTTGTTTGCAGTTAGTTGAATTGTAAAAGAAAGAAAATGTTCTGGCGCATGGTTTTATATCGTAATTCAATATAGCTTGTGTTTTTCTTTTACTTTCCTTCAATGCATTTCTATTACTCCAGTAGCATGTAACAAAGAAATTATAAATTTTGCATTTCTGAAATTCATATTGATATCCATTCATTTTTTTTCTGTTGATAGAAATATTTTGTAAACTTTATGAAAAATCTCTTTTTGAAAATGCATTAGAATATTGCGTTACAAATAAACTATCATCGTCGGAAATCCAAGAGTGATCTCGTCTTTACATATCGCCCGGTGATGCGTAAAGATGAGATCATCCTTGGGTATCCGATGATGATAAACTATAGGCTATAAAGAACAAAAAAAATGAAAAATCATATTCCAGAAATAATGCATGCATACTTATTGAGTCGAGAATTTCAGCTTACCAATGTTCAAACAATTATATGTTTCCCGTGACTTTCCGCTACATGTAACTATAAAACTTATTCTTCTAAATTAGGTGAGGTCTCTCGCGATCGAAGTTAATTAAAAATGTACGAACAATGCATGATTATAATTTTATCTAACAATGAATTTTAGATTATTCACATCAAATTAATTTTTAAAGTAAAATTTTGTACATTATGAGATATTTTGTTGATGAGCACAGAGAGAAATCTTTTTTAACTGTTAACATCGGCGTCAAGCAAAATTCAATCAATCAATTATTTGTACATGTATATTTTCTTACTAGTATTTATTTTTCTACATTATGGATAATAGACATTTGATGAAAAGATGATTGGGTTTTTACTAGGAGGGGGGGGGGGTGTAATAATGTAAAGACATCGTGGCTAAATTTTTGTCGAGCTATCCGTCCAATTACAACCAAGCGAGAATGATGTGGAGGAAAACAGGGTGTATATTTATGAACTAGCTATTTGAAGATGAATGTGGCTGCAGCAGAAACGGTTTTAGGGAGAAAAATCCTAATAAAATGAGCTTACTTTTAGACACAGGGGTAGTATCACATCATGCATGTTTGATTTCACGTAATCACTTTGTATAGACAGATGGATGTGATTTTTTTAAATTTAACTCTAGAGCAATTATTGTAGTGTAGCGGACAGTATAAATAGGGAACTTATACTACCTCGCTAGTGAGCTAGCTTTTCTGATGATGCGGTAGAGTCTCCCTCTATTTCAGGCAAGTTAACCCTTGGATGGGTGACCGCTTCACGTTACAGTATAGCATGATTTAAGTTGTGAATTTATTGGCTGCATGGTTCATGTATTTTGCTGTAATAAACAAGCTATTCCGAGATCGAATTCGAATCGCTGTAAATTTTGACTCGATCTACATTGGTTCCCTTTTCCTGTACATGGTGATTATTTTAAATCAAACATAGTGTGTTAACTAACTTGCATGCTTTGAGGATACAGGCTTTATCAAACTTAAAAGCAGTATAGTGTAAATCTATATTTTGTTTATTGGAAGTTCAGTTACTCAGTATTCATAGAGACAAAGCTGTCGGTACGAAAGACAGAAAAGTAGAAATTAAAGATCGGGGGGGGGGGGGGATGGAGGATTCGTTTTTTAAAAGATTTAAAATACAGTTAACACAGTTTTTGGGATTGTACATCATGATCATCTGTTTTTGTCATTTATTAAGCAATTCTTTTAACTTAGACTTGATGACCGCTTGGATTGCTACGCGTTGACAGGTGCCTTACCGAAAAACGGAGAATAAACCATGACGTCACAATATTGAATCGTGAAAAAAACCACGATATACTCAGAGTTAATTTTGCAAACATACCAATTTCAAAATGTAATAACTTTGTTGTAAATGGAGATATTTTGATTCCGTTTTCAGTTTCTGTAATGGTTTAACTTGGACCATTAAAAAACACAAAAATCTCAAATTCGATAAATTTTGCCATAAGGTCGATTTCTATCCGACTAGGCTCATATGCAATTTTCGACCGATTCATCGTCGTACATAACAATTTATTTCGGAATTTTATCCCTTATCATAGTAGGTAATATTGTAGCCACGGGAGCCTTTTATATTCCTGTTCTTAAACAAGTGAGAATAGCATTTCGTTCTTTTCGTAGAAAGGTAGCCAACAAATATAAAGAAGACACTGTACCCACAGAACTAGAGGCTGTTTCGGATTCGAACGCCGAGCAAATTGAAATGAAAACAGTCATAAATTCTAATGTTTCAACTCCAGCGACAAATGAAGAACCAGTTCCAAATTTATCTCCAGGTAAAACTACAGAGCACGGAAGCGCTACAGAGACTGCTGACGATACAGAGGAAGCCAATTCCTCTACCAGTCAAAACATTTCAAAGAATGAGAATAAAGATGAAAAAGCGAAGGAAATGAAAGAAACCAAGTCAAAGCGTAAATCAGTTCAAAAGAGGTTAACTATGATGTTCTTTGTGCTTATCTTAGCATACATTATCTCTTACATTCCCCCCTTGTGTTTTTGGTACTAACATACGCCATCGACAATTTTAATTTTATAACCTTAACAAAGACAGAGTCTGTGCTCTGGATATACCTTCCTCGTCTGGTGTTTTTGAATCACGTGATCAATACATTCATCTATGGATATTATGATACAAAATTAAGAGATCAACTGACAGCATGTTTTAAGAGGGAAAAATACAGCATCAACTGATTTATTATTCTAGAACTCTTGTGAACTACTCTTAAATGAAAGTTTTAAAAAATACATTATTAATGCAGAGGTAAAATACTGTCTGATATAGCTATCAAGATAAAGCTATCTGATATATATGAAGTAAACTAGGTTTCTGCTCTATTCAAATGGATTTGGCGGGCAAAGTTATACAAGTATATAATGTATACACAGGATAAAATTGTTTTCTGCAGATTACAAAGGAAAGTTTAATACGCACTTATTTTATATCCAGTCAACATCAAGTACTTGAAACGATTTTCATCAAGGACTTACAAAAATGTAGAGTAAAAACTGGATATATCTCGAGAAGATATTAAAAAAAAACAAAGAAAAAGAAAAAATGAAAACAAATGAAAGGATAGCTTTATAACAATTATATTGCTTACAAAAACTTTATCATGTGATAATATCCCAAGGAAAATATGTGTGAAAAATCAAGCAGGAAGATTGGTCTTTTGGAAACTCTAGAAGTAGTAAAATACATACAACAGTGGTCTTTCTAGGACGAATGAAATTATTCAGACATTTAAAAAAAGGTAAACAAGATATTAAGCATTAATGTCCAGATATTGGCTATTTTTGTTAAAAGACAGTGTACTGAAGGGTATTCAAAAATTCTGGACAACATTTAAACAGTTAAAGTCAAAATTGAAAGGCCTTTTGCATATGTTGAGAATGTGTGAGAAATACTTCACATCCCTAACAAGAAGTTACGTACAGTAGTTAAATATAATTAAATATATTTCGATTTTTATCTGATTTTTGTCCCCCAACCTTTTGAAGATTTAAAGCTATAGTGAATCTGTGTGAGAAAATCAAAAACATAAGATCTTTTGACTTTTCAACTTTTTCATAAAAACATTCCGCACAATAATCTCCAGCATTTCTTGCATCATTGACAGCTGCTTTTTAAATAAAAAAGAAACTTACCTTGTCATTGTTTATTTCCAAAATTACTTTGCTAAGATTAATTTTATGGGAATAACGAACAGTGTTCATTATCAAAGTCCACAAAAAATACAAAATAGGAGCAGAGCAGACACGGATCTCAAAAACATCAGAGGTGGGATCAGGTACCATGGAGGAGTGATCATTCTCTGCCAACTGACCACACTCGCCGTGTGCTCCTTGTCATGAACGGGAAACAACGGAAAAATTTATTGCCAATTCAGTGTATAAATAATGGACTAAAAATTGAATGAAAAACATCTGTCAGCAATTGACTCAATGATGAATTGTATTTTGCTGAGAAAGTAATTGTATCAACCATAGAACTTCCGAAATTATGACATTAAAGGAGAGTGCTGATATTCTTTTTTTTCATCAATTGTTTGTCAATAATTTACCTGAGCTCGTTTTCGATATTTGTTCATACGTATCGAATTCATTTAGATATATAAAGTCCGCATGCAGGTGATGATTGTTTATTGCAGCATAAGTAACAAAAGTTGATGATAGAAAAGACAGGACTAATTTGATAACTTGCATAAAAGAAATGATACAGGGTTTCAGTGTTGAAATGTTTAAGTGTAGTCCTCTCCGATTTTAATTGTTTTGTCCATGCGTGAATCACGTGATTTATGCGGTGACGTGACATGCTTCGTAGTGTTCTGTCAAAGAAGCTAAAAGATTTTCTGACTCTAATAATTCTTACCATGCAAGTTATTGTTTTGATAACAATACTGTTAATTTGTCAGAAATGGCCTATTGTGGGAAATAGTATGGATGAAAAACGATATCCGTTTCCAGAAACGGCATGGTGACCATCATAACCCGAGTATTCTGCCTTCGGAGCGTCGTTTGTGCAATATGGATAACGTATTGGTGCCTCATTTTTATCATATCTGATATGTTTTTAGTCTATAAAGTTAACGGTATTTTAGTAATTAAATAGTTATATTATTGTTAAGATATTAAACTACATTTTTTA